>NC_084814.1:25235097-25535097 GCF_963583255.1 Pyrus communis
TATTTTTTAGAATACATAGTAATTAACCGACAATACAAGGAGGGAAAATAGTATTTATACTAACAGTTCAAATACATTGGCTTAAGACAGAAGTTATTGTTGCACATGTGGCACTGCTGACAAAGCAAATCATACTTATCCAATAATACACATATATATGGAAATGTGTGTATATATACGTTAAGTTGAATAGTTAAGGGATGTTGATTTGGTTTTCAGTTTCCAAAAAATCAAATAGTTATTTGAGGTCCCTAAATATAGCCATATATATAGGTAGGTAGGTCTTCTTCATTCACTAATTAAAGTACCAATTGCTGGACTATATACTGATCATGTATTTATACTTGTACAATTCAAATAGGTGGTCGTTAATTGCTGGAAGATTGCCGGGACGAACTGACAATGAAGTGAAGAATCACTGGAACACTCATCTAAGGAGAAAACTAATACAAATGGGAGTTGACCCCAATAACCATCGCATAGGACACACACACAATATTGGCCTTACAAAACCATCATTTGGCTCCAGAAGAGTAAATTATCCCTCTGAACCTGTTGATTCTCAAGGGGATAAAGACTCTGATCAAATTAAACCATTGTCAGATTCTACCAGTGGCCTGGAAAGCAACACAAGCTGCAGTGGTTTGCCTGACCTCAATCTTGATATCACGATTGGCCCTCCAAGTTCATTCGGATACTGAATAAGTCTTAATTAGTTGATTTTCTCTTTAGTCATGGTTCAAATCTTTATTAGCTAGAGATAGTTTTTTTTCATGCTAAATAGGACTAGCAAAAAAGCAGAATTAGTTGGTTCAATAGTTATGTAATGGAGACTTGAGAGAGAAATTAAGAATGTGGTTAGCTGGACGCATTTCTTGCTATGCTGGCTCCAAGGTTTTCTCAAATAAATGTTTATTAGATTATGATTGCGTAACTGGTGGATTTTACGAAATAGCTTACAGTTACACTCACAGTACTCCTAACTATTAATATAAAAACTGAAAAGTTATTCAACTTTTATTCAACTTTTAACTAATTAATGTAAGAAATTTGTAACTCAGTTAATTTTTATGCTGTTTTCCTCTTTTATCAAAAGAATTAGTTCCTAGCTATAGGTGGAACAGTAAAATTAAGGGACTTTTAACGAAACGCTCATAGTATTGTTCACTTTTAACGAAAAATTACTTTTTACATTTTCTTGGTACTATTCAGTACACCTTTATTTATCATTTTTTCATTAAAAGTAAAATTTTTTTTTTTACTTTTCGTTAGTTTCTTTAAAATGAATCTACTTGCAGGTCGACTACTGTGGACGCCAGTACATATGCCCGGCCATGATACCGAACCAAGTCTATACTTGTCTGCACATACACATGCCTTAAGAATACAACAATTCATCACGACTTATAGATTATGTCAGGTGATACAACAGAGAATTTAGCGACTGTTCAAACTAAGGTAGCTAGGTTATTATTTTGTTTGTATTGAAACGAGAATTTTATATTATTTATGGTGATACAAGAACCCAAGCCTTTACTCTTTTTATATGACTGACACGTGACAAGTAGATAAGGCAGGAGCTACAGTTAATCTTGTAGACCACAATATCCCTAGCGAAAGACTTGCCAATTGGCGAAAATCTAAGTTAATATTCTATATATCTGAATATTAGAAGGTTGAGAAGGCCGGTCGATTGAGAAACATATATACATATAAAATTGCACAAAAAAAATTACAAAAATTAATGTATGCTTGACCTCAAGTAAATTTCTGGTGATCAGTAACTTACAAGGTGAATATCGCCTAGCTGCCTTACATATAATATAAAATATAAAAAATTAATAAAAAGAACTTTCAAATCTTTATATTTTAATTATAAATCATTCACTAATTTTATTTAATGATAAAGACAAAAGAATTTCAAAAAAAAAAAACATAAAAAGCTAAAAACATGCGCTGGGCGTATGTGAAGAAACCGCATCAGCAGCCATATTGCCACTCCGCGGGACAAACAGAAACTTTACCTCCTCTAGTTGAGGGGTTAAGAATAAATTACAGTCGAAAGTAGCATCCGTAGAAACCTCTCCATTGATCATCTTAACTAAAGATTGAGCATCAGACTCTATCTCAACCTTCGAGCATCCTTGTTCCCAGCAGAAAATCAGCGCAGCACGAACTGTAGCTGCTTCCACCACCGCAGCATTATTGAAAAAGCAGCCTCCCGCCCCTCCCGTCATCTTCAGTATATATACCTGCAAAGTCCCTCATAACCCATCCATAACCTCCCCGCATCGTCTTCGCACTCCAAGCCCCGTCGCAAATCACCTTCAACGTACCAAATAAAGGCCTCCTCCATCGCACCATTGCCCCAGCAAATTCATCCTCTAAAACGGCCTGACCAATTGGTGTCAGCACCTTTTTGGTAGGTTGAGCATCCCTATATTCCTGAAGGTGTTGTCTTAAAATCACCATGGCCTCCATTGGGTTTTTCAAATCTCCTTTGAAGACAGCAGCATTTCTACTTCTGCAAATTCTCCATAGGACAAAAACCACTTCTTGAAATATCTCCTCACTTCTCTCCTCATCTTTGAACCTTTCATACATCTTGTTCCACCCATCACGAAAGTCAGATCCCCCAAATTAACGCCATGGAATCAAGCTGGAGAGGGCAGCAAAACCAAAGAACTCGACTAAATTCACACCTGAAAATAAGTGATCCTCCATTTCATCATCATGCCCCACACATACCACAAGAGGTCACCACTCGCATGCGCCGTCGGGCAAGATTCCTTCTCATGCGCCGTCGGGTAATAAAAAATGATGTTGCAACATTTGCACCATCTTTCTAATAAAAATGTGATTCACATGTGTTGGTTGATCTTAACTTTATGAGAAAGATGGTACAAATATGATACAAAAAATGTGATAAATGTAGAAGTACTACTAGCCAGTAATATCGTAGTTAGCTAACTACGAAATGTACAAGATAGGTAGATCACGTGCGGTTGAAGTTTTGTGGAGTATTGATGGTGTTGAAGGACAATAAATACATACATACATATATATATATATATATATATGTATATTGTTTATGGATCATAATGCATCAAGCACATATCATGTAAGTAAAGGACGGAAGCTCATATATGGAATTTACACGCATTTGGTAGACCTACTGCATACCCAGGTTTAAAATTGCAGGCTAAGCTAGGGATTCTTCTCAAATTTTGTCCAATACCGTATTAATTGGTAGTTGAATATGTTGGTGAATAAGTCTCGTTTCGGCCACCCACGTGCATAGACCAAACCCTAATTTGTAACCACCATTCCAACTCAAATTTTATAACCTAAATTACCTAATTAATTTGATTCCATGGCCTTGTTATACGTTATAGTTGCTCTCACTGATGGTGTACTACCACTGCTCTGTTTTTCTGGAACTCCATAGCTTATGCATCTCTCTGCGCTCTCTCTCTCTCTCTCTCTCTCTCTCTCTCTCTCTATATATATATATATATATATATATATCTTCATCTTCAACATGATTGAAATAAATTAAATATGTGAAGAATCAACATTAATTACAATTGTTAAGGGAAAACCACCCTTAATATCATGAAAGGCATGAAAGGGAAAACCAACCCTTAAAAGGGTTAAGTAACTAAAAAATTTCTTTAGATATAAATCCATGCAACACTTATTTTCTTGACAAAAACCCATCTCATTTTAAACATCCAAATAAAACCCAAATTTGAAGTAGACTGCCATGTAAACAAATAAATACCTATTATTTTCAAACCATTTACAATTGTGCCACAACACTCTAATTATGTTAATGAATTTAATTATTCACCATAATTGTGAGAAATAAGTGCCTTATTATTATAAAATTATCTATTTTATACTTCTCTTACCATCATATGTTTCATTTCTTTTATTTGTTTGACAATCATTGTAGGTAAATTATTTTGCATGTATGTATTAGACACATTTTGTTAAAATTATATATATGCGTACAAATAATTTATCTATATTTGACACACCCCGACCGAGATCAGGGCGTGCTGGCCGTCACACGAAGGTGACGTAGCCATGTGCGCGTGCGGAAGCTAATGAGAAGGTAATATAAAAGTACTAATAATTAAAAACTAACTAGCATACAAAGTACTAGTGTATGTGAGACACAATTCAGAGCAAGTCTACAACAGTCCAAAAGGAAAAGATACGACATATATACACCCGAAGGTGACCCTACAATGGTGAGTGTCTGTCAGAAATGCCGGGACGCCCTCTGGGATAAACCACCGAACCTGCTAGACCACTAGAACCTGGAGGGGCGCAAAAACAAAAGCGTGAGTGGGCAAAAACAAAGTTCTTTGAAAACTCTTTAGCAAAATACATTCTAACCCCTCGCCGTAAAACCTGTATACTTCCCAGAAAATGAACATATATACGTATGTATAGGTATGCCAATCATGCTCCACCATATGCCATTCATGCTCACAATATGCCATTCATGCTTGAGAATATGCCACAACAGAATCTCGTAATCAAATGTAAATGCTCAAGCGTAATTCACATCAATAACATATAAACTGGCAGCCGGGAGTCACCTAACGTGACATGTACCGCTGCATATAGAGCTCCAATCTCAACTCAACATCTGAATCTGCACACGAGTCGGCACCACCTAACGTGATCTGTACGACAGGACTGGGTGTAATATATACGCTCTAGTGCTACGATCACGTGAAGACTATGCGAATAATCGCGGGTCACCTACGAGTCGGAACCACCTAATGTGGTCTGCACGACAAGGCTTGCACCTAACTTGGATCCAAGGCGAGCGTGTGGTGCGGGTGAACATCACGTGAAGGACTCTGCCCCTCTCTGGGCGGGAGCACTAACACCGGGGGTGCAGATTATGAGCTCTCTAAGCATCTCAAACTACTACGGAAATACAAACATGAATACCACTTACCTGGCACTTACCTGTGCGTCCACAGCACCAATACACATATGTAAATGTATGCCACTACCAATGCATGTGATGATGCATAAACGTCATTCATATGATGCATGGCATAAAACAAATAACCTTTTCTATTTAATTTCTGGGAATATAAATGTATATAGGTATATACGGAAAACAAAAGCCCACTCACTGGTAATTAGAAGGGTCATAGCCCCCCTGCCTCGAGTGTGTACGCTCGTCCTCGGAATACGAATCACCTATATGCGAAAAAGCTACGAAAACGTTAATTTAAAAGCACCTAACCAACTTTTTGTAATAACTTCTCATACATTGCTCAAATTGGACAAATGAATATACCAACGTGATCTACACAACCTCAGGATCACACCCATATTTTTAGAATAATTTTTGGACCACGCACGCGCCCCCACGCGCCTGAACAGGCACGGACCTACGCGCCCCCACGCGCGGCCACGTGCACTGCACACTGACGGCGTCAGCTGACGCCGTCAGGAATATTCCGTCAACTAACGGAATATTCCGTTAAATCTAACCAGATTCCGTCACTGCCGTTAGGAATATTCCGTTAAACTTAACGGAATATTCCCCTTTCTTCTCCGGCGAGACGCCGGCGCCGGCGACGGCGCCGGAAAACTGGGAAAACTTCCAACCGTGTTTTCTCCTTCGTTTTTCAACCAAAATTCACGTTCTTTATACCAAAATGAAGCTTAGAACTAGTAGAACAACGTTAGACTAGTTTTAAGGCCTAAAAATTAAGGAATCTCACCTGCAACAACGATCCAAGTTCGGCCAACTTCGAACCTAGCCTTCCCGACGTCCAATTTCACCCAACGAACCACTCCGAGGCTCCTTGGGACCTCACAAACACATCTACAAGCTTAGAAATTCCAAAAACACACTAGTTTAGGTTTGCATGAACAGTGCAATAATCGGACCTCGTCGAAACGACGTGAAAACATTAGAATTCTTACCTGGAATTGGTATGGTTGTGCTCCTCACAACCTCACGAGTTCAATGGTGTAATTGGTTCCTTGATTGGTGAAGGTTTGAGTTGGTTTGTGTGTGTGTCCGTAAGTAGAATGAAGAAGATGAACTCGGGGAGGAAGAGAGAGAGAGAGACAGAGAGACAGAGAAAGACAGAGTGAGGGAATGATGGAGGGAATCCCGGGAAGAAAAAGAAAATGTATGAGTGTGTGTGGTCCCACAACCCACACAACACAACACTAAGCGTAAACGAATAGATTAGGGGTAAAATTGTAATTTCAAATGTACGTTTCGTTAGTTTCGGGACGGGATGTTACAACCTACCCTCCTTAATAGAATTTCATCCCGAAATTCAAAACAACCACATATAACCCCTAGTAATCGAAGAACAATCTAGGATACAAATCCCTCATCCTATTTTCTGTCTCCCATGTCGCTTCTTCAATCGAGTGATTCATCCACAAAACTTTCACCAAATTCACCGTTTTGTTCCTCAGAACCTTCTCTTTCCAATCTAAGATCGTTAACGGTTCCTCGTCGTACGTCAAATCTGGATTTATCTCTAACGGTTGAGGAGGTATCACATGCGACGAATCCGCAACATAATGTCGGAGCATAGACACGTGAAAAACGTTATGCACTTTAGCCAACTCCGGAGGCAACTCCAACCTGTAAGCTACCTCACCAACTCTTTCTGTGACTATGTACGGTCCGATGTACCTGGGACTCAACTTCCCCTTCTTTCCAAACCGCACAACACCTCTCCACGGTGAAAGCTTCAAAAATACCCAATCTCCGACCTCATACGTTCTGTCCGTAGCATGTCGATCTGCTAAACTTTTCTGCCTGTCCTGAGCTGCTTTCAGGTTAGACCTAATTACCTGAACATTTTGAGTAGTCTCCTCGACAATCTCCGGGCCTACTAAGACTCTTTCGCCAACCTCTGACCAACATAACGGAGTGCGACAAGATCTACCATACAAAGCTTCAAATGGCGCCATGCCAATGCTCGAATGGAAACTGTTGTTGTAAGCAAATTCCATCAAATCTAACCGCTGGTGCCAAGCATCACTGAACTGTAACACCGATGCTCGCAGCATATCTTCCAAGGTCTGAATAGTTCTCTCGGACTGTCTGTCCGTCTGTGGATGATACGCCGTACTGTAAAGTAGTCTCGTACCCAAAGCTTCCTGAAAAGCTACCCAAAACTTCGATGTGAATCGTGGATCACGATCTGAGACAATACTTACAGGTACACCATGGTACTTCACAACCTTTGAGATAAACAATTCCGCTAACCGGCTCAAAGAGTACTTTTCTCTCACTGGAATGAAATGTGCCGACTTAGTGAGCCGATCAACAATCACTCAAATGCCATCAAAGCCATTATGTGTACGCGGCAACTTGTACACAAAATCCATAGTGATATTTTCCCATTTCCACTCTGGAACGGGAAGCGGCTGCAACAATCCAAACGGCTTCTTTCTTTCTGCTTTAACCTGCTGACAAACAGCACATCTGCTCACATACTCGGCTATCTCCCTTTTTATACCCGGCCAATAGTAAAATGGTCGAATGGTATGATACATTTTAGTTGCCCCTGGGTGCATGGCATAAGCCGAGATATGTGCTTCATTGAGAATTTCCTTCTTCAAATCCGCATTACTAGGCACGTACATTCTACCTTCTAACATCAACATGCCATCAGAATCACGAACTCTGAGATCTCGCTTCTTTCCTTGATCTCAAGCTCGAATTAGTTCTTGAATCTGTTCATCAGCTACCTGAGCTTCAAGCACCCGATCAACTAAGATTGGCCTAACTTGAAAATTAGCAAGTAACGCCACTTCTCGATCTTCTGCTTCTAACCTTACTCCCGTAGCACGCAAGTCCACCAAAAGAGGAATACGACTAGCGTACAACGCATTGATACGGCCATGTGACTTCCTGCTAAGTGCGTCGGCCACTACGTTCGCACGACCAGGGTGATAATCAATCGTGCAATCGTAATCGCTGAGCAACTCCAACCACCTCCGTTGACGAAGATTAAGTTCCTTCTGGGTGAAAAGATACTGAAGACTTTTGTGATCTGTGAAGATCCTACACTTCTCTCCGTAAAGATAGTGTCTCCACAACTTCAACGCAAAGATGATAGCAGCCAACTCCAAATCATGTGTAGGGTAATTCATCTCATGGGTTTTCAACTGCCGCGAAGCATAAGCAATCACCCTACCATGCTGCATCAATACACATCCCAGACTATTCAAGGAAGCATCGCTATAAACCTCGAAATCACCACTATCGTCCGGGAGTGCCAAAACAGGTGCATGAGTGAGACAATGCTTCAACTGTTGGAAACTCTGCTCACACTTATCATTCCACTCAAACTTAACATCTTTCCTTGTTAACCTCGTTAGTGGCAAGGCAATTACCGAAAAATCCTTAACGAATCTCCGATAATATCCCGCCAAACCAATGAAACTTCTCACCTCAGTGACGGTTCGTGGTTGCTCCCAACTCTCCACAGCTGCAACCTTTTGAGGATCAACCAGAATGCCTTGAGCAGAAATGATGTGCCCCAAAAACGCGACTTGATCTAACCAGAACTGGCACTTGCTAAACTTAGCATACAATTGGTGTTCTCTCAACCTCTTCAACACCAAAGTAAGATGTCGAACATGCTCCTCTTTGGACTTAGAATACACCAGAATATCGTCAATGAAGACAATAACAAATCTATCCAAGTAAGGCTGGAATACCCGGTTCATCAAATCCATAAAAGCTGCTGGTGCATTCGTCAACCCAAACGGCATAACCAAAAACTCGTAATGACCGTAACGAGTCCTGAACGCCGTCTTAGGAACATCATCCCTAATAATCTTCAGCTGATAGTACCCAGACCTCAAGTCTATTTTAGAAAATACACAAGCACCTCTCAGCTGATCAAACAAATCGTCGATACGAGGCAATGGATAACGGTTTTTAATCGTCACCCGATTCAATTGCCTGTAGTCGATACATAGCCTCAAAGTCCCATCTTTCTTTTTCACAAACAACACTGGAGCGCCCCAAGGTGAAGTACTAGGCTGAATGAATCCCTTATCCACTAATTCCTGTAACTGCACTTTCAATTCCCTTAACTCAGCGGGAGCCATACGATAAGGAGTTAATGAAATAGGATTGGTACCTGGAAGTAACTCAATAGTGAACTCCACATCTCGAACTGGGGGTAAACCAGGTAAATCTTCAGGAAAAACATCAGGGAAGTGTCTAACCACTCTCACATCCTCAATTCTGCTTGGAACGGTCTCCTCTAGCACCACATGAGCTAGATACCCCTGATAACCTTTAGTCAACAACTTCTTCGCTCGCAAAGTCGAAATAACGCCGTGTCTTACCCCACTCTGCTCACCCACAAAAGTAACTTCAGGTAATCCAGGACGGTGAAACGTAACTACTTTCCCGTAACAATCAATGTTGGCACGATAGAAGTGCAACCAATCGTTGCCCAAAATCACATCAAAATCGACAATATCTAACGGAATAAGATCCGCGGGCATAACAACACCCTCTACTATCACTGGACATCCTGGGTACATACAATCTACCACACATCTCTCTCCTCTAGGCATAGCGAATTCTAAATCGTACCCTAGAGGTGTGGGGCGAGGTTGCGTTACTTGAGCAAATGTATGAGAAATAACGGAATGTGTAGCTCCACAATCAATTAAGACTCTAGCAAAATAACCAAGAATGTTTAACGTACCCATAATCAAGTCCGGGTTGTTCTGAGCATCCTGCAGGGAAATATTGTGAATACGCCCCTGGCCCTGCTGTCGTCCACCGCGACCTCTGCTCGCTTGAACACCGCGACCTTGAGCTCCACGCCCCTGACTGGGCTGACCCAACTGTCTCGAAGACCCTGCACTACTAGTGGCAATCTCACCCTGCTGATACTGTCCTCCTTGGTACCACTGAGGACCACCTACCGGAGCTGGAGGATACGGCATGTAGTTGCTGGGATACGGGGGATAACCACCTTGTGAATACGGGTCCTGGGGGTACTGATACGGTCCCGGGGCATAGGGAACAGCATCACCCTGATAGTGGTAAGCACCACCTCTACTTGTTTGACCATAATTAATCGGACCCTGGATTTGCCGAATCGGTGCAGGTGGCGGCATAAAGGTCTGCTGTGGCTTCTGCTGCTGACCCTGGGGACAATTCACAGCTATATGTCCCATCTGTCCACAAGTGAAACAAACACCGCTGCCACGCCTGCATTCGCCGAAATGTCGGTTATTACATCTACGGCAAAATGGAACTCGGTTTCGACCACCATCACCTTGTCTCTGGCCTCGAGCACCTCCATAAAACCTACTTCCACGTCCCTGTCCAGAGGCACTGAAACCACCACTAGACGAACCCGAACTGGCACCGCCCCTTTTGAAGTTCTGAGTTTGGCGAGGCCCAAGCGACACTTGACTTTTTCCTTTGTCATCTTTCTTTTCATCACTGTCACTCGACATATTCTCTGAGTCCTCTATCCTCAACAGTATCTCATAGAACTCCTGGTAGGACTCACAGTGAGTCGTAGTCGCCATAGAACGCCATCTCTTCTTAGTGCCCAAGCGAAAATGACGAAGCATCTCCGTCGGATTACCAGCGACATCAGGATAGTAACGAGACAAATCAGTGAACTTACGATAATACTCGTTAGCCGTCATCTTTCGCTGTTTCAACTCAGTGAATTCCTGTTTCTTACGGTCAATATACTCAGGGGGTACAAATCTCCTCTGAAACACGTCCTTGAAAACATTCCAATCGGTCCTATGAGCTGGAGTCAACCTACGAAGCTCCTGTTCCCACCAGGCTGCAGACTCCATCTCCAGAAACCAAGAGGTTGTCTCAACCCACCTTTCCATAGGAAGGTTCCCCTGGTTATGCAACACACGGAAAGTCTTCTCTATGTGTTCCAACCAACGTTCTGCACCTTCGTGACCCTCATTACCTTTAAACTTTTCCAACTTCAGATTATACATAGTCTCCAGAGGGGTCCTCTGGGGAGGGCGCATCACTGTTTGAAGGGCTGTAGCAATAACTTCCCCCAACTGAGTAAGATCAGGGAAACTAGACTCATCTGAGCGACGTGGTTCCCGACGAGGCGGCATGATTCTGACAGAAGACACCAACTATTAGAATACTCACAAAGACACAGGACTGCCAAACCTAGGCTCTGATACCAAGCTGACACACCCCGACCGAGATCAGGGCGTGCTGGCCGTCACACAAAGGTGACGTAGCCATGTGCGCGTGCGGAAGCTAATGAGAAGGTAATATAAAAGTACTAATAATTAAAAACTAACTAGCATACAAAGTACTAGTGTATGTGAGACACAATTCAGAGCAAGTCTACAACAGTCCAAAAGGAAAAGATACGACATATATACACCCGAAGGTGACCCTACAATGGTGAGTGTCTGTCAGAAATGCCGGGACGCCCTCTGGGATAAACCACCGAACCTGCTAGACCACTAGAACCTGGAGGGGTGCAAAAACAAAAGCGTGAGTGGGCAAAAACAAAGTTCTTTGAAAACTCTTTAGCAAAATACATTCTAACCCCTCGCCGTAAAACCTGTATACTTCCCAGAAAATGAACATATATACGTATGTATAGGTATGCCAATCATGCTCCACCATATGCCATTCATGCTCACAATATGCCATTCATGCTTGAGAATATGCCACAACAGAATCTCGTAATCAAATGTAAATGCTCAAGCGTAATTCACATCAATAACATATAAACTGGCAGCCGGGAGTCACCTAACGTGACATGTACCGCTGCATATAGAGCTCCAATCTCAACTCAACATCTGAATCTGCACACGAGTCGGCACCACCTAACGTGGTCTGTACGACAGGACTGGGTGTAATATATACGCTCTAGTGCTACGATCACGTGAAGACTATGCGAATAATCGCGGGTCACCTACGAGTCGGAACCACCTAATGTGGTCTGCACGACAAGGCTTGCACCTAACTTGGATCCAAGGCGAGCGTGTGGTGCGGGTGAACATCACGTGAAGGACTCTGCCCCTCTCTGGGCGGGAGCACTAACACCGGGGGTGCAGATTATGAGCTCTCTAAGCATCTCAAACTACTACGGAAATACAAACATGAATACCACTTACCTGGCACTTACCTGTGCGTCCACAGCACCAATACACATATGTAAATGTATGCCACTACCAATGCATGTGATGATGCATAAACGTCATTCATATGATGCATGGCATAAAACAAATAACTTTTTCTATTTAATTTCTGGGAATATAAATGTATATAGGTATATACGGAAAACAAAAGCCCACTCACTGGTAATTAGAAGGGTCGTAGCCCCCCTGCCTCGAGTGTGTACGCTCGTCCTCGGAATACGAATCACCTATATGCGAAAAAGCTACGAAAACGTTAATTTAAAAGCACCTAACCAACTTCTTGTAATAACTTCTCATACATTGCTCAAATTGGACAAATAAATATACCAACGTGATCTACACAACCTCAGGATCACACCCATATTTTTAGAATAATTTTTGGACCACGCACGCGCCCCCACGCGCCTGAACAGGCACGGACCTACGCGCCCCCACGCGCGGCCACGTGCACTGCACACTGACGGCGTCAGCTGACGCCGTCAGGAATATTCCGTCAACTAACGGAATATTCCGTCAACTAACGGAATATTCCGTTAAATCTAACCAGATTCCGTCACTGCCGTTAGGAATATTCCGTTAAACTTAACGGAATATTCCCCTTTCTTCTCCGGCGAGACGCCGGCGCCGGCGACGGCGCCGGAAAACTGGGAAAACTTCCAACCGTGTTTTCTCCTTCGTTTTTCAACCAAAATTCACGTTCTTTATACCAAAATGAAGCTTAGAACTAGTAGAACAACGTTAGACTAGTTTTAAGGCCTAAAAATTAAGGAATCTCACCTGCAACAACGATCCAAGTTCGGCCAACTTCGAACCTAGCCTTCCTGACGTCCAATTTCACCCAACGAACCACTCCGAGGCTCCTTGGGACCTCACAAACACATCTACAAGCTTAGAAATTCCAAAAACACACTAGTTTAGGTTTGCATGAACAGTGCAATAATCGGACCTCGTCGAAACGACGTGAAAACATTAGAATTCTTACCTGGAATTGGTATGGTTATGCTCCTCACAACCTCACAAGTTCAATGGTGTAATTGGTTCCTTGATTGGTGAAGGTTTGAGTTGGTTTGTGTGTGTGTCCATAAGTAGAATGAAGAAGATGAACTCGGGGAGGAAGAGAGAGAGAGACAGAGAGACAGAGAAAGACAGAGTGAGGGAATGAGGGAGGGAATCCCGGGAAGAAAAAGAAAATGTATGAGTGTGTGTGGTCCCACAACCCACACAACACAACACTAAGCGTAAACGAATAGATTAGGGGTAAAATTGTAATTTCAAATGTACGTTTCGTTAGTTTCGGGACGGGATGTTACAATATTTTTATGTAAAATAATATGTAATTAATTAATTTGAATCAATTGGCTAAAAATATTTATTTATTTTGTAGGTAAATTATTTTGCATGTAGGTAAATTGTTATATATATATATATATATATATATATATATATATTTCAAAATATTGGTATTTAATTAATTTTGAATAAAAAATATTTATTTATTTTGTCGGTAAATTATTTTGCATGTATCATTACATAATTTACTAGGAACTTATATTGTTATATATGTTGTGCAAAATAATTTACCTAAGTTACATTTAAAATATTGATAATTTTGAATAAAATAATATTTTTTATATTGTAGGATATACTAATTTACCTATTAGCATCACGTGAAAACAACTATATAAGGAACATTGGTATCATGTAAATTTTTGCTATTAAATGCATAGGAATCATGACATTTAAATTTTTTTCCAAATACCCATAAGGTATTTGAACATTTAATTGAATGAAATAATGTAAAATAAATGTAGATAATAAGTGAGAGACCCAAAGTAAGTGTTACTAGGGGTAATTTAGACATCCAAAAATACAAATTTTGCCAAGTCAAACTTAATTATGGATATTGCTTAGTTGGAGCCTAGTCATTGTGTTTTTGTTAGAGAAATTTATCATGATAAGTTTTAATTAAAGATAATTAAATTTCAAGGGGTGTACTCATATTTTCAGAAGAAAAAAAAAAGTATTGCATGTACAAAGTTGGATGAAAACTTCATTACCAAAAAGCAAAGTTTAGGGTTTTAGGGCCGGTAGTGTCAATCTAACATGCAAAGCTTTGAGAATTGGTGAGGGCCTATCGTTGTGCAGTAGTTAGTACTGATGAAGTTCTCGAGTCATTGAAATACTGCCAGTAAATATAAAAATCTACTACAATGGGAAAAAAAAGTTGCAAAGGCTACAATTACTTGTGAGAATGTGAGGACAATTAAAGTTTTATCGGTGAGTGACCAAACTATGCAAAGGTTTATAAAAAGTTAGGTTATTCTTATATTACAATTAGTTTTATGATAGAGTCTCAACTTTCTTCAAAGTGGGCAGC
The DNA here is from genome assembly GCF_963583255.1 of Pyrus communis. NCBI lineage: Eukaryota > Viridiplantae > Streptophyta > Magnoliopsida > Rosales > Rosaceae > Pyrus > Pyrus communis. The sequence continues at coordinate 25,249,673 of NC_084814.1, forward strand.
AATTGAATAAATTTTTTGCATCGTTGACAGTAGAGAAGAAGGCAAAAAGATTGTTGTACGCAGAAAAAATGAACGACTCGGGTTGTGCAAAAACCAAATTTCTCAGTGCTCATGAAGTACAGTAATTAGAAATTTACTACACTGAGAAAGAAGTGCAAAAGCCATAAGCATTGAATAAACTTGGGGCATTTAGACTTAAGGACCTAATGAAGATTATTTTTTCATTATAACCGGGATACTTTTATAAATCTAGTTTTAGTGCCTAATTTTAAAACTCATTATCAATCACATTAAATACCTCTACCCACTTTTATTATTTTCAATTTTTTTAAGTACCTAGTTTAATCATCAATAAATCCTTAAAAATAGAAAATTTTATTTCTACATATCAAATTTAGTAATTGAAAATGAAAGACTTTTTAAATCATTTTGCTAATGAGAATTAAACTATATAAAAATTTATACATACAATCACGAAACCAAACAAATAAATTAATATGCAAACACAATAAACAATATACATTATAAAGGTACATGAATATATACACAAGTGCATATATATAGGTACATATATACATAGGTTCATATGTATAGGTACACAAATGTACATATAGGTGCATATATATAGGTAACATATATACATAGGTTCATATATATAGATAACATATATACATAGGTTCATATGTATAGATACACAAATATATATAGGTGCATATATTTATGTACATATGTACATATGTACAGGTACACAAATTATGTACATAGGTTCATTTGTATTCGGTATATATTTATGTACATATGTACAGGTACACAAATTATGTATACATATATATACGTGCATATAAACATATATGTGCTGTTACCACTTAAGCAATTTTTGTACCCATACCGAATACAAATTAAGTAAAAATATTCTATTTATAATACTAAAAATAAAATAAAACAAAACAAAAGTTAATAATTATTAGCTAAATTTTAGGTGATATATAAAGTCAAATGACCAAATTCAGTATTTAATCTTACACCCAACTTTAATGAAAAAACATATCTTATTTAGGGATTATAATCTAGTTTCCTAAGTAAACTTTATCTTCGTTGACAATAGAGAAGAAGACAAACGGATAATTAGTATGCAAAAGCATTCGACTAGGGTTTGGCGAAGCCAGAAATTTTCGAGGAGAGGGGTGAAATTTAAAAGTTTAGGGCCCTGGAAAAATGTGAACATTCATTCGAGGTCTAAGTCCAGGATTTGCAAGAAGATTATTTGAACTACCTGTAATATTTATAGGAGAATTTGCACTAACCGAAATATTCAAGAGGATTTGGACTACTCAAAATAGTCAAAGTAGGGTTTGAACAACAATATTATTTGAAGGATGATTTAGCACCGTTTCTTGTTGTATCGTCCTATTACTTAACTGTATAATTAGCAAAGTTTAAAAAGATGCTAAGCTGTAATCGGACGGTGAACATGACTTTACACTTAGGCAAGGACCTAGGCAAATTTGAACAAATTTATTATATACCGTATAAATAATTGTCTATTTATTGTACACCATATAACATCCAAAAAACATTGATTATAAAATATAAAATATAAAAAATATTAACAAATTTTCTTTATTACTTTGTTGAATTTGATGGTAAGAGAAAAAAAAAAAAATAATTACGAGTTCATAATATTTTACAAATTATTTTTTGAAGCTCGTATAAATTTATAATGAATTTTAAGTTAAATGGGAGTGTCAAATAAGTGGCTTAAAAATATTGGAAGAATTGTCAAATATATTGGACAATAATTAAAAAAAAAAACAAATTCCAATATAAACAAGTAATAGCAAGTTAGGTGGCACAAATTGATTGGCCACTAGTTAAAAAAAAAAAAACAAATTGTAATTGCACGTGGGGTGGGATGGGAGAGAGAGAAAGTCTCTCTCTTATTCCTTTCTCTTCTTCTTCGTCAGAACATTTTCGTTTGCAGAAGCTTCAAAATGCAAATCTTTGTTCCTCCTTTCTTTGGCCTAGGTATTTATTTTTTTGGAAAAAAGAGAGCTCGCGATCAGCCTGTGGTACGATAGAGCAGGGAAACTCAAAACGCCAGAAAACCACACGAAATTTCATCACTTCCGACGAGACTGAAGGGGTGAAATCACCACTCCTGAACTTAATTTCCGGCGTGGGGAGGGGCGGCCGCCACTCCTCGCCCTCACGTAGCTTCGCCACTTGTGGTCCTTGCGGATGTGGTGGTTGTGGAACAAAATCCACAACTTAGTAATTAACTTAAGACGTTAATTAATATATAATTAAACTATTAGGAACACCGAATCCAAAAAAGTTTTCAGTCGGATCAACCACTCATTCCGACAATGATTAAAACCCATTAAAATGTTATTTCAGTTTCCAATATCTGCATACCTGCTGCAGCGCAAGGTCCGCATTACCCAATATTTATTAATTATTTACTAATTTATCAGTACTGAGAAATGTGGCACCAGGAATTCAAGGGAAGTTGTGTACGTATATGTTAATCTTTGTTCAGACATAAAGTTTCTTGATTAGTTCATAATAATCACATTGGTAGTTGTTACCACTTCATGCATGTCATATAACCCTTGACCAAGCAGATCGAGGAGGTATATGCATGAGTTCTTGTGCGCTAACTACTACTTCTATCTACCATTCAACATGCAGATTACTCTTTATAGCTCGCCACATCTTACTAAAATTTAATTAGGTCATTAACATTTAAACTAGTACTATTTTCGTTTTCCTCAACTCTTGACATATATATTTAAACTAGTAGTATTCTCAGTTTTCTCAGTTGTGACCCGAGGCTTCAGGCTTCTCGTTTTCTTAATAAAGGATTGAACTTAAAATGATTAGAGCAGTGTTTGGATGAAAGACTTTCAATGTTTCAAAGAACTTTATATTCAACTGTTAAAATACACCTTACAATGGATTACTCAATGAATACAAAGCTATTACTCAAACACTACAAATATACTACAAGGACACTAAGTCAAAGTACTTTCATAGCTCTCGATCTCAAATGTATTTGTTTGGGTTAATATTTGAACATTAGGCTGCAAATATGTGGAAGCCCAGAGATACCAATTAAAGGAAGACTTGCTCGAGGCCCAAGAATCAAGCCCAAAGACAAATTGGCGCCTTCCCATTAATGCATAGGGCATGTGCCTATGATTTGAACGTCAAGTGATGGGGACTAACTCACAGTCAGCCAAAAAGCACTTTTCAGTAGCAATACAAGTAAAAAGTTGATAACTCACTACCCTCCAAATGCTTTTGGGCAAGAGCAAAGTCACTGTAGTTGGGCTAATCTACCTATAAAAGGAGGAAGAGGCCCCAGAGACAAGGACACTCAACCAATCAAACAAACAAACATACAAACTCTGCTCTCAAGCTAGATTTGCATCCAAAAGCTATAATCAGCCCAGATCTTAGTCCTTTTTCAGGATATCTCCCTCACAAAAGCTATCTTTTGTCTAATTTAAAGCTCTGCTATCACCCCTAGTGGTGTAGTATCGATTCTCTTGTGTAAACTGGTTTACCATCCATCTCTTTTTAGCATAGAAACCTCTGTAAACTCAAAGAGAAGTTATTGCAAGATGTTCAACCTTGCCCGACAAGGTGAAATCTTGCTTAAAGTTCTTTGTGTGTTTTCTAAGATAATAGATCTACTGCTTAATGTATTCTCCAGCATATATTCAAGTCATATCCATCTATGTTCCTACTTTAAGAGTCTCATTTGCATTTGGATCTGGTCAGCTTAATGGATATGCTTTCATTTAAAATCAATCAAGAACCAAACAAATGACTTCAGGGATCTGGACTCCCCTCATTCGAATATACAAGATTATGAACGGAAAGTCCTTAGTCACAATGCAAGAAAAAGAACTTAATGTGAACTTAACCCATCCACGACAATCCTTTGATAGCAAGAAGTCCGAGTAACCTGAGACGTAAGTAATCGACTAAACACAATCTTGTTTTACATCTGCTATACTGAGATAGCAGTGGCACACCTAGCACTTGGTTAGTTTTGATTACGAATCTCAAGGCCTACACCTAAGGCCCCACAAAGGCGCCTTTCAAAACTAACTATGTCCTCTTCTTGCAGCACATCAGCAGGCAAGAGCCTGACTACACATTCAAAGTGCCAATCCCTTAGGGAGCTGTGCTGAGAGCCGAGAAGCCCTATCTGAAGAAATCTTCGCCCGAACAGTATTATTTAGTCATTTTTGAATTTTCTCCATCAAATTTTTTTTGTAGAGCATGCCTACCAAATTTAGCTTAAGATGCATGGAACTTTGAAGTTCTTTGTCCAAACATAACAACTAAATGTATCAAAAAGAGAAGAATAAAAGAAAAGAAAAATTGCAAAGAAATCAAATCTCAATTGTTAAACTAATCGAATTATGTATCAACAACATGTCATTTAAATATTGACGACATATAACGATTAAATATTGATAACATATCAATTAAATATCAATCAATGACAAACTGAAAAAATGATTATTGCTGCAAATAGAATTTTAAAAATAATAATTTTATCTAATTTTCCAAAGAAAAAAGCATGTAAATTCTATGGGCCAACCCAACATCACATTTGAGTAGATCCCCATCAGTCCTATGGGCCTACCCAACTATGGAATAAAAGACCATATTTAATCATTATCAATCCCCAAATATTATCTTAGGATGATATTATCCACACGCTTATTTTTACTTCTTACACACTTCTTTTAATTTCTAGTCGTCAGATCAAATGAATTGAAGAAGATCAATGGATAAAAATTAACAATAATGTGTGGGAGTTAAAAAAGAATGTGTGAATAGCACTACCCTTAGCTTAAAGCGGATACACTGTTTTTTTGCTTGTCATGTTCTGCTTTTTAGTTTCTACTGTAGTAATTTATTTAACCGATGATGTACATGTGCATCCAAATTTGGAAATAATGGAATGGCGAGCTCATTTTTCTGTCAGATCTGTCCAAATAAACAGGGCAAGGCATATGTTTTAGCAGCTGAGAGATGAGAAAGAATTAGGTCATCAACTCTCTCTAAGACCATCTCCAACCCTTAGCCTAAAACCTAAACTTTTAGCTCAGAAAATTTAAGTTTTAACCTAAAAATAACTTTTCTGGTCTAACTCTTCTGGTCTAAAATTTTAACTTCAGATTATTAAAGAATGAATTTAGGCTATTTTTTTAAAATTAACTTTTAAAAAATTATGTAGACTATCCTAAATAAATTTTCTGAACATTTTAACCTAAAAATATTTAAATTCCGATAAACATTGAAAAATCACTAAACCAACACATGAAACTCATGAAACACTATAGAAGAACATGAAACACATGATAGAAATGTATAAACATAAGACACATGAACAAACACATGGTTTTGGAAGATGGTAGAAAGAAAAATTGGAAGAATTGTAGGAGAAAAGTGAGTTTTATGTGGATGTTTTTCAACAAATATATAGATATTTATAAAGTTTTTGGGTGAATTTTGAGTTAAATAATTTTTTATAATTATTTTAACCGTTGAATTTAAATTTGGGCCGTTAGATTTCTTGTTACCGTTAGATTTGATCATATTCGATCTTAGTCGTTGGATTCAATAAATTTATAAATATAAAACAAAAATACTAACTAAATTAAATGTGGATCGTTGGATAACCAACAACCCATTTGAACGTGAGCTGTTGATTAACCAAAAGAATTGTTGGGCTCAATTTTAATGACAGACAAGCAGGAGACACACCCATGTGGGTGGGGGTCCACCATTAATTTTGGCCTAAATCCTGGGCTAAATTTGGCTTTTTTTTTTTGGTTTTAGGTCAAAATTAAAACTTGGGTTGGAATGGATTGAGGGGAGAATAGAAGGGGAATTATAGATTTTAGGCTATGGGTTGGAGTTTGGCCTAAGATATTTCGGTCATGTAAAACCCGAACAAGCATATTTTCTCTTCTCTGTCTCAGTGATTATATATTCAATGCAGCTATGGGGTCTCCGCCTTTTTTTTTTCCTTTTAAATTTGAGAAGAGACTATATATATATATATATATATATATATATATATATATATATATATATATATATATATATAGTGAGTTCAATACTTGTTTCCCTACTTCATATTCATTATTCGAAATAATAAGTTACGAGTTCAAGTTGGACAATGGAGTTAGCTCAAATATAGAAGCTTGGATTTTATTCTCAAATTTGCATCTTTCAATCTGATTCTCAATCCATCTATGTACGTCAAAATGAACTGCAAGCCCATTTGTGGTTGGTATCAAATTAAGTACAATTAATAACACTAATTATATTTGGTTCTCGATATCATTATGGTGATTATGATGGAGGGTAGGTAGCACAAGATGATACAAAAGTTTCCCATCTACCGTCTCAAGGCCATCCCCACATGTTGTTATGTGTTAGAAATTTGTCAATAACCATTCTTTCAATTTCAATATGTAAAGGAATATGCACGGGATCCCATCTACCCTCAAACTCGAGCTAGCTAGCCTTGATTTTCTAGATGAGATCAACACCATCCATTCCCCATCCCCCACGCCCCCACGCCCCCACACACACACATACATTCACATCTAAAGGTCAATGTCAGGACAACTCATGCTTCCCTGACTTCTGAGAGATAGGTAAGATCGATAACATCTATAAATACAAACACAACCCGGCGGAAAAGAGTCTCCTTGCCTTCCCTCACCATTTCCCTCCCTTCATCTCCTTTTAGTATTGAATCTGAAGCATTATTTTTGGAATGTCTTTTACACACAGAGATATATGTGATGATTCAGTAGTAGGGGGCTTGAGTATCATATGTATGCATAGATGGTATATCGGTGAGTGATTTCCATGCTGACCCTCGTCAAATAAACAGTGTCTTGCAGGTTATATCTCTATCTCGTTGTCTGTTCGACCTTGAACTTCTATATATATCCCGTATCTAGTCTTTCTCTCGTGTTTGTTTTCTACAGTTTACAGTAAATATAAGTAATAATGTCGGTAGGGAGTTGTGGATGGCACTCCAAATTTAGTCTCTCAATGCTAATTAATATGTAATCAACCTTTTAATTAACTATTGAAACCCTTCTGATCATCATCTCCTTCCATTCCTTTTAACATTAATAAATTCTTCATAGTATGATAGTTTATTAGTTTATATATTTACACTAAGGATTTGAGAATAAATTAGTGTCGAACTTGTCATTCACGAAGTCAAACTTAAAATCTCTTACTTGCAAGTGAAGATGAAGAGAACTATTACTAGACTGTAATAATAAAGATATATATACACACACACATATTATATTCGATTTACTATCTTCATAACTTACTTAATTTGCAAATTATAGGTATACATTATCTTGTTGAATAAATTTTTTTTCTCACTCCTTTATTGTAATCACGTATGTAATTTCATTGTTCTTTAATTTTTCAGTAAAAAAAAACGTTCATAGTAAATTTCGATAAAACAGAGAGTGCACAATGAATTTTTTAAAGTCGTAGTAATTATGTCATTATAAATAATGAATCAATAGATAGAAATTTTGATCATAAATCATATTAATCCCAAGAAAGTAAAAATTAGAGCTACTTAAGAACCGAAAGCGGACCAAGGTCAAACCGGCAACAAAGCTGAGGTATTAGTAAGAACTGTTTGATTGACAAGGACTGTGTATGGACATCAACCCTCATCATTCCCTCGTTTCGTCGCTCAAAACCGTTTACCTCATCAGCTGGTACGATATCGATCTCTCTCTCTCTCTCTCTCTCTCTCTCTCTCTCTCTCTCTCTCTCTCTCATATGAAAGTGCAGGATTTTAGCAGTTTCTTGCTGCGTTCATAGCAACTGCCATAAACTCCGCGCAGAAAGCGAAGTGATGGCGAGCCAGACTGCCTGTTCCATTCACTGGCTGAAGCCTCAAAAGTCAAGGACCAGGGCTGCCTTCGGCTAGCGGCAAGCGGCGGGGCCCTTTTTGTTCAAGTTGAAGCAGTTGAATATAGATCATGACAAAGCCCAAATCATAGGCCCACATGGGTTCAATTTTCCCTGTAAACTTAGAAATAAGACTGAAAATAGAAATATTTTTATCTTTTTTCACCAAATTCTCTATCTCTTTGTGTAATATATCGTTCTATTCAAAAAATAATTTTATTTACCAACATTCGATATGCATGAAGCTTTTTTTTTTTTCTAACCGCAGTTCGATATACGAGAAATTTCTTTCTTTACAAACGTCTGACATGCACAATAAGTTCTTTCTGATCATACTAAACATTACGTTCATCTTTACCATTAAACTCAAATTAACCCTAATCATAACTAGTTTGTTTACTCTCCAAATTAAAGGCCAATTAAAATAGGAAGAAGACTTGTAAATTTAGAGTGAGACTTTCTGCACATAATACAAAAAGCAGCCAAAATCCCAACCCCATGGAGAATCACCCACCCTAGCTTAATTTGCTAGCTTCATATATTATTAACATGCATGCATTACATTACAAATGATACAAGATCCCCTAAAAACACACTCAAATTAAAGCCACTGTAAGGGCCAGACTCCAATCCCTGGTGAGACACCACCACACCATTCAATGGAAACGCTGAGGGCCTCCTGTTCTCTGACTGCTTCGGGGAGTAGAGTTATTTCTTGATAAGAGTTACAAGGGTGAAAATTAATTTCATTACTTGACATGTTTCTTGTATGTGTAAAACATTCTTCCACAATAGAACTTCATTATGCGTGAAAAACTGCGTTCTTGATAGTCTTCAGACATACTCATAAAGTTCTTTCTTGACAGTCTTCAGACATGCTCATAAAGTTCTTTTGTACCACAGTTAAGTAAAATTTCTTTTTTGACAGACGTCAGTCATGCACGAAAATTGTGTTCTTGATAGTGATGTCGCTTTAATTATTTGTGAAATTTCTTTTTGACAAGTGTCCAACATGCACATATAGTTATTTCTGACAGCAGTAATTGTGAAATTTCTTCATTGACAGGTGTTAGTCATGCACGAAAATTTCTTTCTCGATAGTGATGTCGCCTTAATTATTGTGAAATTTGTTTTTGACAAGTGTTCAACATGCACAGATAGTTCTTTTTTACTACAGTAATTGTGAAATTTCTTCATTGACAGGCATCAGTCATGCATGACAATTTCTTTCTCGGTATTTGTGGCATCCCACGTTGCCCAGGGGAGTGATCCTTATATGTATATTTCCATCCCTACCTAGCACGAGGCCATTTGGGAGCTCACTGGCTTCGGGTTCTGTTGGAACTCCGAAGTTAAGCGAGAAGGGGGCTAGAGCAATCCCATGATGGGCGACCCACTGGGAAGTTGCTCGTGAGTTTCCAAAAACAAAACCGTGAGGGAATGGTAAGCCCAAAGCAGACAATATCGTGCTATGGTGGTGGAGCGGGCCCGGGAAGTGATCCGCCCCGGGCCGAGATATGACAAATTGGTATTAAAGCCTAACCCTGGCCGTGGTGTGCCGACGAGGACGTCGGACCCCTAAGGGGGGGTGGATTGTGACATCCCACGTCGCCCAGGGGAGTGATCCTTATATGTATATTCCCATCCCTACCTAGCACGAGGCCTTTTGGGAGCTCACTGGCTTCGGGTTCCGTAGGAACTCCGAAGTTAAGCGAGAAAGGGGCTAGAGCAATCCCATGATGGGTGACCCACTGGGAAGTTGCTCGTGAGTTCCCAAAAAAACAAAACCGTGAGGGAATGGTAAGCCCAAAGCGGACAATATCGTGCTACGGTGGTGGAGCGAGGTCGGGAAGTGATCCGCCCCGGGCCGGGATGTGACAGTATTGATGCTATCTTAATTACTGTGAGAATTTTATTTCAACAAGTGTCCGACATGCATAGAAAGTTATTTGTTACCTACGTCTAACTGGTCTTACTTATCTCAGTAAATGTTACATTTAACTGACCTTACTTATCTCAATAAACGTTACATCTAACTGGCGTTTAACATGTGCATAAAGTTGTTTCTAACAACAGTAATGAGAAATTTCTTCTTTATCAATCGTCCGACATATGAAATTTTCCTTTTTAACAGTCATCTGACATGCAAAGAAAGTTCTTTCTAACTACAATAAACGTTATGTCCATCCTTAACATCAAATTGAAATCAAGTCATTTTCAGTAAAATAAAAAAAAAAGAGAGTGCAAGGTAAATTTTATTAAAAAAAGGAGAGGGCACAATCAATTTCTTAGAGACGTATGTCCTTATAAGTAATGAATCAATTAATAGAGATGAATTTTGGTGATAAATCATATTATTCCCAAGAAAGTAAATAATTTGAGCTAGTTAAGAACTGAAAGCAGACCAAGGTGAACCTGGAAACAAAGTTGAGGTATTAGTAAGACTGTTTTGCTTGACGAGGGCTTTGTATGGACATCAACCTCCTCATTCCCTCGGTTCGTGGTACAGCACCGTTAACCTCATCAGCTGGTATGTCATCTCTCTCACTCTCTCTGTCTCTCATGAAAGCGCAGGGTTTTAGCAGCTTCTTGCTGCGCTCATAGCAACAGCCATAAACTCCGCACGAAAAGCAAAGTGATGACGAGCTAGACTGCCCACTCCATTCACCAGCTGAAGCCTAGAAGGTCAAGGACCAGGGTTGCCTTTGACTAGGAGTCTTGGGCCAGCGGCTAGCCCTCTTTGTTCAAGTTGAAGCAGTTTAATATTAGATCATGACTAAGCCCAAATCAAAGGCCCACTTGGGTTCAATTTTCCCTGTAAACTTAGAAATAAGACTGAAATTACAAACATTTTTTTCTTTTTCACCAAATCCTCTACCCCTTAGTGTATGTATATAGTTCTATTAAAAATACATTTTTTGACCAACATTCAATATGCGTGAAGCTTCTGTTTTCATATAAGTTCGATATACATGAAATTTTTTTATTTACAAGCGTCTGATATGCATAATAAGTTATTTCTGATCACAGTAGACATTACGTTCATCTTCACCATTAAATTGAAATTAGGTCATGATGCTGTTTTCTATTCTTAACCTTAAAGTAGAGCAAGAAAATTAACCCTAAACATGACTAGTTTGTTTACTCTCCAAATTAAAGGCCAATTAAAATAGGAAAAAGACTCGTAATTTAGAGTGAGACATTTTGTGTACATACATACCAAAAGCACCGAAAATACCAGCCCCATGGAGAAACACCCACCCTAGCTGAATCTGCTTGCTTCATATATAATTAATATGCATGCATATTACATTACAAAAGATACAAGATCCACTAAAACACACTCAAATTAAAGTCCCTGTAAAGGCCAGACTCCAATCCTTGGTGAAACAGTACCACCACACCATTCAATGGAAACGCTGAGGGCCTCCTGTTCGCTGTCTCTTTCGGGGAGCTGTTATTTCTTGATAAGAGTTATCGAGGGTGAAAATTACTTTCATACTTGACATGCTTCCGGTATGTGAAAACTGTTCTTCCATAATAGGGTTTCATTATGCGTGAAAAGCTTTCTTTCGCTATTGATTCCATCTGTAATTATCCTAATTAAAATTTCTTTCTTAACATTCATCAGACATGCACATAAAGTTCTTTTTTACCACAGTAACATAAAATTTCTTTTTTGACAGACGTTCGACATGCATTGGAAGTTCTTTCTGATCACTATGAAATATCTTTATTGACAAACGTCTGCCATGCGCGAAAATTTCTTCATCGATAGTGATGTCGCCTTAATTACTGTGAAATTTCATTTTGACAAGCGTCCGACATGCACAAATAGTTATTTCTGACTACAGTAATTGTGAAATTTCTTCATTGACAGACGTCAGCCATGCATAACAATTTTTTTTGTCGATATTAATGTTGTCTTAATTATTGTGTGAATTTTATTTTGACAAGCGTTCGACATGCATAGAAAGTTATTTTTTTATCTTAGTAAATGTTACATCTAACTGACCTTACTTATCTCAGTAAACGTTACGTCTAACTTCGACATGCATAGAAAGTTATTTTTTTATCTTAGTAAACGTTACATCTAACTGACCTCACTTATCTCAATAAACGTTACGTCTAACTGACCTTACTTATCTCAATCAACGTTACGTCTAACTGACCTTACTTATCTCAATCAACGTTACGTCTAACTAGTGTTTGACATGTGCAGAAAGTTGTTTCTGACCATAGTAATTTGAAATTTCTTTTAAACAATCTTCCGACATGCAAAGAAGGTTCTTTCTAACCACAATATATGTTATATCCATCCTTACCACTGGATTGAAATTTAAGTCATTATCCCCCGTTTATCCATTCCTTAACCTTAAATTAGAAGCAATGAACACAACAGCATCATTTAATCTTCAAATTAAAGGCCAATTGAAATAGGAAACAGACTTATAATTAAGAGTGAGACAGTTTCTGCACATACATACCAAACGCACCGAAAATCCCAACCCCAGGAGAAACACCCACCCTAGCTTTGATGGCTTCATATAACTAACATGCTTGCACATTACTTATTATAAATAATGCTAGCTTTCATTACACACTCTAATTAAAGCCAGACTCCCATTTTTTATTCACTAATCTATATTCTTATTTGGTGAAACACCACCACACCATCCCCTCTATGGAAACGCTCAGCGCCTCCTGTTTGCTGGCTCCTTCTGGCAGTTGAAGTAGACGGTGGAAACCGGCAGTCCAAGGTCGAGCTGCGCCGCAAAGAAGCGGGTGTTGAAATGGGCACGAGAGGGTGGTTGCTCCACCAACCCCACCGGAGCCTTCTGCTGAAACAGCACCAGAATGTAGCGGTGAATCCCCACTGGTGGCCTCGGACCAACGTACGGCAGTATCTCTTTCCCTGAAATAATTATTTTGTTATTTTATTTATTGATTGTCAATTTGTTAGCTCATATTAATCTCTTATTTCATGTTATTTTTTATTCATTTAAAAAAAATATGAAAATTAATTAGAGAGCTTGGTAACGAAACCATTGTGCCACGTGGATGCAACAGGAGGAGAGGTTACCACATCAACAAGGTAACCTTGACAAGTGGCATATACGTGTCACTAGGAGCAAAGGTGTTTCAAGGATGAACTACGTGTTGCTATATATGCAAGGACAAAAACACCATTTAGGAAGAAATTTTAAAACTATTTTATTTTTAATTTGTATAAATAGCAAAAATATTATGAACTATAAGGAAAATATACACGACACGTGGTTTTTGAAAAATTGTTGTACCAAATCAAATTTGGCTTGTTTTGCGGCTAGTTAGTAACGGATGCTTAAGAGGTATAGAAGCAAAAGATTCATGGTTTTTCGAGAATCAATTGATATGATGGAACTCCGAAAATTTTTGATGATTTTTTCGGAAATAATCTCAAAACATTCAAAGCCAGAGAAATGCATGCATGTCAATGATTCCGCTTGGAAACGAGTGTTTGCCAGAGATTCTCTACTCGAAAATGAAAGAATGGAATAAAGTTTTCTGCTCGAAAATATGTGTATATATACGTATATATATATGTGTGTGTGTATATATATAGAGATATATATTTGTGTTGCATGCATGCAAAAAGCTGCAACCAAAAACTTAAAGATTTGAAAACGGTAAAAAGTTAGTAAGATTTTTTCTCTTGGTATTTGTAAATTACCTCTGAGAGGGTTTGTTCCTCCAGGGATATCAGACACGATCCTGAAATCATAAACAATGTGCATGAAGTTAATTTTTGTGAGTCCAATTAAGAAAGATTATTGACAACAAAATTTGTAAAATTAAGGTAAATAAATTAAAACGTAATTCATGCAAGAAGAAGAAGCAGTTGATCATCACCAATGGACCCACTCCCTCATGCTTGGCTCACTCGGACTCGGAGCATCAGGGTCAGTCATCACCTGCATGAACAATTTTATTAGGTGTACATATTTATGCAAAACAAAAAATGTGAAATGTGTAAATTTAACTCATGCATGCAACAGGATCGAGTTGATCTAGGTGTGCACAAGTGAAAAGGGGCGGACCAAGGTGTAGAGCTCGCCAGGGTGACCAGTGAAGGTGATTTTTGGGGGGTTGATGGCCATGGAAGGTTTGATGTCACAGCCATTGGTGACATGCTTGGAACCAAAGTAGACTGACATGCTCAGGGTGGGGACGAACATGTCCACGACATCGCCGATCACTCGGCCGACGACGAGAGGATCAACGGAGGCAGCCATGAGATCAGGAAGGAAATTAGGAGCAAAAACTAGGAAGAAAAGGAAAGCTAAACAATGCATGAGCAAAAGCAAGAAAAGCTTTTGGTGGTGAGGGAAGGAGGAGTAGGGTTTATATAGTAGTGTAAAAGTGACATGGGCTCTTGAGGGCCCTCTCTAGAGTATGTGTAATCTATGGTGCATGCATAGGCCATCAAAAAGCAAAGGAAAGCAGAGAGCAACACGTATACAAGCACACTATGGTTGAATCACCATCCTGACCGTTCAGATGGCCCAATCTCTTCCGTCCGTTGCAGGCCCCACCACCGTACACGTGGATTAGCCAACAGTGAGGACTTTCAGACCCTTCATGGTTCATGCAACATCAAGATAAGCATGAATCCAGGTCGGGACAAACACCCTCGTGGAGCCTACGGGAAAAATCAGTGTCATTTGAGATGTGGTGCAGATTTGTGAATGTGAGCCATACTGCACTGGAACTCGGCCTTCTTTGCAACTCCTACTGGTTCTGGTTGTGGTTTTGTCTTCTGTACACTCTGGATTGTCTTTTTGTTCAAGGGTTGTTGAATTGGTAATAAAAATTTGCGTCAGCAATGACCAGAAAAGATTCTTTATTGAAAATAATTTTCTCTGCGTGTACATTTTATTTTGACAAATAATTGGATGATTACATAAAATTCATCTAAATTAGTCCTAACTTGCTTTGCTAAACATGTAGAGATCTGCGAAAATTATGTCTTTGGCCATCTCCAATTGAATGGGCTATGTATAACCTCTGTCCAGATTACAATTCTTCAAGAAATTATTTTCTAATAAACAGTGTCAGACTATATTTATATACTATTTACAACCAAGGGGGGCTATTTTTTAGCCCCTCAATGATTTAATATTTTAAGTTTGTTCTTTAATTTTAATGGTTAATTGAATTAAACTATCATATTAAAATAAGGTTTCCGGACATATTTTGAGGGTCACTTGTCGCTAAATGAATAAGTTTCTGGATTTCTTATCTTTTGGTTGAAGATGTGGCCATTTGAAAAATATTGAAAATTTAAATTTAGATTATTGGAAGAGGTAAGGGAGTGATGTTTTATGAAAGGGATGTGAGCCTACAAAAAAATAAAATGGATATGAGAAATAGTGTAAAAATGGCTTAGGTATTTAAAGGAAAACAATTAGAAATTTTAAATTTTTTAAATTCGGTCTAAAACCAAAAAAAAAAAAAAAAAAAACAAAAGCCCCTCAAACGGGCTACTTGGCTAGCTAAGAATGGCCAAAGGGCTAAAACTTGGCCTTGTGGGTCCCCCTTTTTTATAGGCTCAGCCCTTCGTTGGAGTTGAGTTTTGGAGCATTTCGAGCTGATTTTGGCCTATAACCCTATAGTCGTCTCCATTGGAGATGGATTTAGAAGATAGCAAAAATGTTACTCTTACCATCTATTTATACCATCTATCTAATTAAGGACGGATCCACATAGGGACCTGGGAGGTCCCATGACCCGTCGGCGATCCTAAATCGTTGCTATAAATTTTCTAGGGACCCCTCGTACTCGAGCATAAGGTCTGTGCAGGTTGTAGGTTGCAGATTGCAGTGGCTATCTTCTTCTCGAAGAAGATGATCCCGCACGGAGAAGAAAGAAAATAGGGACCATTCATGCCTCTCTACTCCTTGCTTCTACCATTGTCTCATCCGTCGGTCCCACCCACTTCTCCTCCAACCTTTCTCTGTCATCTGGCGGGGGCAGTACATAAGCCCAAATTTCCCCAAATTATTTCAACCATCTTAGTAATTTTTCTTATGGGTGAAATTTCCTTCATAAGGTTAGTAAAATGGATATGATCTGTCATAGGTTGGTGAAATTTGGGGGTGGAGCTGCCATGGCTTTGGGAGAATGGGGACGAAGGTGGTTGGTGGAGGTATGACAGCTTTGTTCTTAGTGAGAGAGAAGGTGGATGTTTGGAAACTAATAAAAGAGAAAAACGGTGTGTTTGGTTAGAAAGATAATGGGAGTTTGGAAAAAGTTTTATTTGACCGGTGTTTTAAATTTAGTGGTTCATACTAGATAATCAATAACTTAGATATTCCCTAGTAACTTATGAAACCTCGTAATGGACGCTTGAGTTATGATTTTATAATTTGTAATATTGTTTTGCATATGATTTTTGAATGAAATGTATTATATTTAAATTTTCAGTGTTATTTTGTGTATAATTTTTTTTTTTTTTACCTTTATAATTGGGACTCCCCGAGTTTAAAACCTGGTTCGACCACTGTCTCTAATAAAAATGGGATCCACATGTTTTAGCAGGTCCCACTTCTACTAAAAAGATGGTACAAATGATTATTTTATCACTTGAAAATGAATTGTGGTTGACAAAAAATAAGAAACAAACAAGGCAATCGATGTGTTTTTCTTTTGCTCGATGATATTTTAAATTACTGTAATTTATTCAAACTAGTTCGGTTTCAAAGGAATAGCCTTGCTGAATTGAAATGACCCGGGGTGGTATTGATGCCCTCCTAAGGTTAGGAAAAAGCTAGTGAAGGTCCTTAGGAACCATTTTGAAATATTTGATACAGTACTCTTTTCGTGTCCACTAGGTGTTCGGTAGGAAATTGCATATTCAACATATTTCGGAAACATTCGACTGGACACGTCAACATCCCCCTGCAAGATGCATCATCACCACTCAACATGGGGTCACAAAGTCACATGACAAAATTATGCAAGACCTATCGACAACATTTCATATGTTGACATATATCGGCATGCACGTAACATATTCAACAGAGGACAACACGAAGACTAAATGCATAACGAAATGTAGAACTGAAAATTTTGAATTTTTTTGCGCGTTGTGCACTATTCAATTTAAAAGAAAATGGAATATTTTACACTAAAATCATGAATCCGTCATTGTTCATAGCCCTCGCCCAGCGAGAAACACCTTAATCAAATTTGTTTGAACTGAACACAATACTAAATTACTTCGTTTCTCACTGAGGAATAATAAAACATGAAAAGACAGACACACTGCTCTCACCCGCCTGAAATTACGACGATAAAGTAAGGGGCCCCAGTTATTATCAAACAGTGCCCAACAGATTCTAAAGTCCCAATAGGAGCATGTCGGACAACAACAAGGGCATTCAGTTTAATTTGAGCACACCCGGGTGAAAATGGATAAAACTTGGCTGCTTAAAGAATCAACAGCATTCTTTGTTGATCACAAATCATGATTGAACACGTGTTTAGCCGTAATTGATGATCAGCATGGATGCTGCTGATTTTTCAGCAGTCAAGTCCTGTTCAGTGAAAATATGCCTTGGACGACATACTTTTTCATGGCAACTACTGGATAATCACTTCATTTTCAGCTTTTATAGGAGTAGCCTAGTAGGACCACTAAATTATTCCTGCCTACATTTCCCGATCGGCCTGTGCATGCCTAATAAAGTTCAAAGTTATTTCTTTAGCTAATTGAAGAAAATATCATAGTAATTATTACACATTTTCATAAAAAACCAATAAAAACTGAAGAAATAATCTGGGCTAGAGAAGAGTTGTAGTCCTAAGCAGTGGTATCCAGAATTCGAATCTTCAGAGTTTAAGTGTTAAAGGTTTAAATATTTTAAATTGAAATATAGCATGAGTGCGCAAAATAAATTTCAGTTTATTCGTTGAGATATTTCGTTGAATACTTGATGTGCTTGTTGTCATCAGTCAAACTCTGTTGCACACATATCAACAATATCGACATATGCCAAAAACATATGATGAGTTATATCGAGAGAGTTTGTCGAGTGTTGTTGACTCAACCTCAAGATATGCTTAGCATGTATTACATCAAAAACTTAATATATACAAAAGGGACTCGTATAAAACATTCGAAAGGTCCTTGAAAGACCTTCTCAAGTATGTTTTTCGAACTCCGGGTGATCCCGGGATTCACCTCTGAATGTGAGATTGATTTCATTTTAAAGTTTGGAAAATAAATCTTAACTCGCGCTTAGTTTAATAATACTTTATTTAAATTTGAATCCTTCGTCAACCAATTGATGATGAAGAAAAAGTTTGAATAAAGCTTTAACCATAATAAATATTTAAATTTACTTCTTAGAATTAAAAGCGATTCTGACATCGTTAATGTGAAAAACGTTTTCTTCGCCGACAGACAAGTCTTGACATGATGGGTACGATGGCTTGACTGAGCATTCAAAGCATATGAGTCTAGCCCATTTAAGCCCAACCCACCATACAAATGGATCAGACGAAGGCAATGTAATGGAATCAATTATGAGTTACAATACTTCGGCCTAGTTAGTTTAGAAACAACACTGGTTTTGAATTGTATCTGAAATGAATAAAACTGTTTTCGAACCAGTGAAAACTTTTTCTATCGTATTAGGCATAAAAAGTTAAAAATGCTTCAGTGTTGTATCCCTTTTTTTTTTTTTTTTTTTTGGATAAGCACTTTTCAAAAAGCTTCTTCCAAAATCTTCAAGCAATTAGATTTTTTTATTTCATTATATTTAAAATAATCGAAAATTCTAGTATACTTGCTATAAGTTATACAAGAATTTCTTCAAACACCTTCCATCTAGATTCAGAGGAGCGGATTTCTTGTTTTTCATGGAGTTTTTCGATGACCGGAGGTGCAGCCGCACCTCCTTAAGTTGCTGGCTTTGTCGCTATCTATAACCTATGCATCGATACACCAGAGTTTACTAAAAAATCTTCAAATTAAATTCCCATATAAACTATATGCACATAGGCTCCACAGCTCAATTCCTTACCTTATGCTTATAGCGTTATGCCAACCCTAGAAGACAAAGGCCCCCTCGTTGGGCGACGTTGACATTTCACAAATATCTCGTGAAGAACACAACTGTCACCAAAATAATGCCACCAAGCAAGTTACATGCAGTCTCCATAATTTGTCTCTTCAATACAAAACAGCAGTCCTCTCGGACATGTTAAACCTTGGCCCACATATGGCTTACTAGTTTTTGGACAAAAATTCCTCCCAATAGTTGCCGATCAAATCTTCGGTGCGGGTAACGTATTGCCGACATCTCTTGCAATTTAGTGAATGACTTACCTACTACCAGTTTCTGCACAATTATGGTGGTCTTCTCTTTTTCACCACGTGCACCACTAGAGTGTTCGGGGGTCCTTGAAAGTCCTCGCATACGCTTCTTCGGACTTTCAGGTGGTCTTGGGTCTATGAATGGATCCGCCCATGCCTACAACCTTTGGGATCGATGCCACAGCGTTCGAACACCATGATGGCATTCCAAGGGTGCAGGGTAGTCTCTCTCCACAATTAGGATAGGATTAGGAGCATTCTGACACAACACGTAATATAACTGCCCTATATAAGTTTTTCTCTTTTTCTCTTCGTTGCCCATAAATGAATGAAGCATCCAATGCATGGGGCAATTGGACATGTCATAAAATGTAGAACAATTACATAGTACATTTAAAATAAAAAAAAATACACAAATCCCATCCGCCATGGTTCATAAATTTTGTGAATCCCTTGGCTAGTTTTGGATGGAGGATAGGGTAAGCTGCAACATAAACAACAAAGAAAGTGACATTACAATGTAGAAAAAGACGGAAGCTGCAAGGATGTTGGATGAGGACTGCTCAGAAATTTGAGAAGAATCGACGGCAAGAGGCATTCCATCGCTGTTGAGCGTGCACGACCGAGGATCAGACCCGTCGGCGCTTACCATGAAAGCCCGGAAGACGGATGTCACCGTGTGGATGTAAGCCGTCCGATTCTTGGCAAGGAGCCAAGTGAGACCCATCAACTGACAGTCTTTGTTGTGCATTTTGGTGGTCCTGTCCCCTAATTTGCTTGAATTGGAAGCTTTCTTCTTGTTAAGCTGATACAAAATAAATTTACTAACTGGTAGGTGCAACATCAAAATCAAATTCATGCTACCGTACAAATACTGTTACACATTAAGCACCTAACTAACTATTCTCAATCCAAACCAAGAAAAATCCGAAATAAATAAAAGAGTTTTAACGAAACACTTACTGTACTGTTCACTTTTAACGAAAATGATATTTTACTTTAAAAAGTCACTCCTGAAACTATTTATTTACAACAACTTTTTGTCATTTTAATTAAAACTCAAAGTTTTCAAATCAGTTTCATTAGTTTTCCTAATAAATAAAGGTAGGCCAGGAAACACTCTCAAATAACCCTATTCTTGTAGCAAATAGACTCATTATGTCGATATTATTGACAAATTACAATTTGACATGTGTAGAATTTTTTTATAATTATTTTGATGCTTTAGTTTTGTATATGTGTCACACAGTAATCTATGGTTACGTAAATACAACCTAGAGGTGGAAAATCAACTTATTGAGTTGTTAATGAGTATATGTTAAGATCCGTTTAATTTAATATCACCATATATTAATATAAATGTGAGATTGTTGGCCCTGATGATAGTTTGAGGTGAAATCGAAATGAGCCTAATCCGATACCCAGACAATCTTCTCTTTCTATATCGACTGCATGTATTACACTCGCTGTAATGGCGCGTCTAGCACTGTTTCTAGAGGGTAATCTAAAGAAGAAAACACTTTCCCAATTCTCAATAATGGAGCTTTAGGGAGAAGAACCAGAAGGAACCCTAATCAATTATTCTTCTTCTTCATTTTTTTGGAAATAAAAACAAAAAATGCAGGCCAACCAGCTACGGTAAATCAAACAAAGACTGAAACTTTACAGTTCCAAAAGAAATGTACTTACATTGTAGAGACTGTGCAAGCATTTGGAGCAGCCGCCAAGACCCGGAAACCCATTATTGCCGCCGCTCAAGCAATCTCTCTCCAACTTCTTCACCTTCGCACCCCCAACAAGCTTCCCCCTTTCGTTCTCCCAAAACGCCTCGGGACAGCTCAAGGGGTGCAATCTTATCCCGCAATAGCAATACACAACATCACAGGTTTCATTCGGCTTGATCAGATCAATTCCTCTTGTTTTCAGCGCCTGTCCCAAGTCCTCAACGCAAGTTTCCGAGTCGTCTGGCAGCAGTGGCAGATCATAAGGCTGACCCGCTACTGCTGAGCTCACCCTGCCTACTCTGCCCAGAGCGGTGGCAGAGTAGGCAGAGTAGAGCCACGCCGCGAGCGCAGGGCAGCACCTGCTTCGCTGTAGGTGGTCAGAGGAGTCACCTTTGGTGGCGGAGCAGGCAGACTTTATGCCGTGGAAGAGCTCATTGGGGAGGTCCAGCGGGCACCCGGCTAAGTCGGATTGTTCTGGGAATGCAGGGATTGTAGCGGGTGGGGATGGATTTCGGGCCGGGTAGAATGACTGGATGGGAGCCGGGTCCGGGTTGGGTAGACCCGGGAAGGCAGGGAAGAGAATGTAAAGGAAGAAGAAGGTGAAGGACATTTGGGTTTGTTTGTACTTTTGGTTTCTGGGTTTTTTTTTTTTATTTGGTACAATCAATCAACAACAGACTGAACAAAGCACTTGAGGAGGAGGGTGGAAGAATTAAAGTGGATGGAGGTAGTGGTGGGTGTGTTGGAGGAGATGAAAGAAAAGGAAAGAAAAGAAAATGGTGTGGGGTTCGGAATGGTTTGGCTGTTTACTAGATTGCTACCTTTGGCTCAGCGTTATTATTATTATTATTTTTTAATTAAAAAGGATCGGCTGGTGATATCGTTACGATAGTTCATTTTTTTAGAGGCCAGAAAGATTTACAGAGGTATTTTAACCTCTCACTGATCATCATCGTGCGATTTACTAGCATCAAGAATCGAATCTAAGACATGTTGTATAAAATATATACTTAAAATTCATTTTCAATCACTGAGTCACTTTATAGTGGTTATGTTTTTGTAGATCTAACCTTTAGTATTGTCAATATAAGTGCTATATGTCTCTATAAAATGTAGATAAAGTTGGTAGAGATTAGTAATAGTATCATGAACAAATGATTCATAAGGAAGTTAAGTTTGTTTCACATAAGGCATACATGTCTGTGTATTAGGGTATTTCCAGTGGGATACATGTTTGTTTCGAAAAACTTTACACTAACCATGCTTCTTATTATGCTCTTGAGATAGAATATGGAGAATTTGCTTTGTAAAAGTTTATACAATCGAGTTTTTAAATTTCTGAATTAATAGACTCAAAGTATTTCTTTGAAATCGTGTATATACACTTGGGGATACCGCAACTTCTGCATTGACAAACTTAAAGAATTTACCTTGTAACCATGTGTTTATACTCGACAATATCACAAATTCTCTTGCATATACTACACTTGTGTGAGAATATGTAGAGAACGTTACAGGAAGTCAAGCAACCATATGAGTGTGGGGTTTCCCAAATCCACCAACAAATCACGCATACTTAAATAACTCAGGCTAAATAGCTCCATTGTAAACAATTTAGCAAATTCACGGATTTTTTAAGAGATTTTGTCTATGTTTGTGTGCAACTTTATATTTTATTCCTTTTCCTCCTTAACTAATTTATCAACTGAGTTGCCACTAACAATTTGTTATTAGCATTGACAACATTTACAACATTGGAAAGACGAAGGTAACGATTTTTTGGTCTTTTAGAAGTGAGAACATCGAAGCCACCTAGGCAATTCTCTTATCTTTTGCCAAAACACCTAGTCCTTAGTTTAATGTCCATTTTGACTTATAAACTTATAAGTGACCAAAGGGAATTGAGATCCTCTCCGAATTTTTGTGTCTGGAGTCAATGGATTCGGAAATTTTTACCACTCACTTTAAATTATACGGTTCTTATTACTCATTCCACTTAACCACCTCACACAACCTAAGAATTCAAATCCCTCTTTCTTTTTCTTCAACAATCCATCTCCGAATTCTTAAGCTCCGAACACAGAAATCCAAAAAGAATCTCAACGTAACCTAAGGCATCACACAAAGCAGAGTTTATGTTGCCTTGCAGAAAGTGAATAAAAGACTTCTCTCAGTCAAACTTAAGATTTCCAAGCGAAACCTCCTCGCTGTAATTCATGTTTTCTAATGGAGAAAAATTTCGATCGAATTATTTGACCATGTCATCTTTTGTAAGTCATCACTTCTTACAAAATCGTAAAATTATCATTCTGACCTCAGTTTACATTTATCTCACATGTCAGAGTAGCATTTCCAAGCAACCCTAGTGAAATTTCCATAAAGCATTTGCCAAATTTTTATATTGTTTTCTGTATTAGCTGCACGCGTTCCACTCTAAAGCTGGCAGTAGTTCCAAAGAGAAAAAGCTGCGTGGCTCTCACTTTTGTTTGTGAAAGCAAATATGCTTCTCAGCCATCTCTCTTTCTTTTTTATTTTTGTTCCAATTTGATCTTGTATGATATATTGTTAGAAAAATGTTTAGAGGATTATTTCTAAAGTAAGATTTTTCATAAATTCTCTTCAAAATTATAATTTAATGTTAATTTTCGTATTAATTTATAAAATATTGTACAAAAAATATAAAGTAATAAAAATGTCATGAAAAGTCGGACGAATCTCCTTAGCATTTCTTGTTATTTAGAAATTAAATTACTATTACTATCGCTATTATCATCATTGAAACAAAAGTGTTTTTAAAGAGAGGGATTAAAGGTTGTTGAAAGTTTATGAAATATGGAATTTACTATAGTAGTTTCGACAGATTGGTCCACGAACCTTCTTTAACAATAGTCTTATTCAATGTAACAATAGTTTCACTTTATCGTCTTGTAATTATTTCAGTTTTTGTAACCATTTGGCAGTACTTATTATTTATATTTTCTTAGAGTAAAAGAAATACATAAAAACTTGCCTATCTTACTCCTCACATGAGATATACATAGAAATCTCAGCCTAGGACGGAATTGGAGTATTATGTCTATCTCACGATTTGTCCTACACACTCCAATCTAGATGTCAAGTACGCATCTAAATTGAAGCGTGCTCGCCATCACCCAAATATGTGACTAGCCATGATAATCGTGAAACTATAACTAAAGTCGACAACTGATAACTCTAAAATTCTAGTTCATATGAATTAGTTATAAGCTGTCAACTTTAGTTATGCCTTCACACTTTTCATGTTACGTCACCCGTTTGGATGATGGTCAACACATCTCAACTTCGGTGCCTACTAAACATGGGGATTGGGTGTGTCATTTCACATACCGGATAAGTTCTCCAAAAGACGAGATTGAAAGGATGGAGAGCTTCAAAAGAAAAAAAAGTAGTTTTACTACTTTTCATACATTCCCGATGAAAATACTTCTATCACACAGAAAACTCCCTAGTGCGGTCCTTGATACTCAAAAGTACAAAGCCTATATATTATATCAGGTATATCAGGTATATATGTTCATAAAAAAAGAAAAGTTCAAAGCCATTGTTTAACAACAAATACTAATTCGAGTCGTCTATGAGAAAAACTCAGCATGACGGAAGATCATCAGGGGGAGGAAGCACACACTGAGACGGTTTAGGACCATTTTTCACAATAAACCCCGAGGCAAGACCCCAAGAAGTATGCTCTTCAAGGTGACAATGAATGAACCAAACTCCCGGATTGTCGGCCTTGAATCGAATCGCCGCCCATCCTCCGGTCGGAACTGCCACCGTGTTTCTCTCTGGAGGGTCAACGAGGTTGTACTTTGCCGGATCCTTGGTAGCGTTGAAGTTTCCAAACCCCATACCGACAATAAAAAAGTTGTGTCCATGCACATGAATTGGATGGTTCTCAGTGTTAAGAAAACTTGTACCTTGTAGCACAATTTCTAAGTTTGTTCCGTGCTCCACTTCCATAATCTTAGTACCAAATTTCGGGTTCACGTTCTCCGAAACTGGATCCACACCAGTGTAATCAAACGGCTTCAAAGGCTTCTCTGGGAAATCGGTGGAGTACTTGGCGCCTTTGAGCTTCTTGTAATGTGATTCTAAAATCGACAAGGCTGGACGAATGAAGGACTGGTTGTTCATAGAAGCTGCAAATCTCTTGCCAGCATAACCCTTGCAGGTTTTGTTGGCTGGACAATCTTGGAGATTTAGGCTTATAACTATTACAACATGCTTGTCGACGGTTTTAGGCACGTTGCACGGATACTTGGGTGAGGCTAGGCTTCTGAGCTTGTAATTAAATTTAGTGACAAACTTCGTGTCTTCCATTTTAGGGAGGTTGTATTTTTCCAGCGCAAAAGTACTCGGCGCTTTCGGGGGATACTTAGTTTTGTCACCCTTTGTGTTCTTGTAACGCAAGAAACCGGCTGTGGTGGAATTGTCGAAAGGGAAAACAGAGGTGAGGTAAGGCCAGGCCGCCATCAAAAAGGCACCCGAGGAGTCAGGGACTTGATTTGCAGTGAGCAAAACGTTGGTGGTTTGGCCAGGACCTACCATGATCGCTGAGGTTGTGAATGGTTTGGTGTACACGGCATCAATCTCCACGACAGTTAGTGTGTGATTAGCCACAGCAAAGAAAAGCTCATCGTTGAGTGCTGCATTGATAATTCTAAGCAAGTAGGTTTTTCCATGTTCCACAGTTTTGATGAAGGTATCAGCTGCATAAGTACAACAAAGATCGTGTAAATTCTTTGTAGAAAAGAGAAAAAAATTGGTTGAAAATTAGGCCGCTCAAGACTGATTATGTAGGAAGTACTTCTGCACATAAAAGCTACACGTTCGAATTTTAATTAAAAATCAAAGTGCTTCATGGAAAAACACTT
The DNA here is from genome assembly GCF_963583255.1 of Pyrus communis. Taxonomy (NCBI): domain Eukaryota; kingdom Viridiplantae; phylum Streptophyta; class Magnoliopsida; order Rosales; family Rosaceae; genus Pyrus; species Pyrus communis. The sequence goes on from NC_084814.1 coordinate 25,275,661, forward strand.
GAAAGCTTTCGAGAAACCACTTTTAGCCTTTACAGGAACAATCCTAGACGGACCCTTAAGTTTTGGATATATACCTTTGTTGGAGCAAGGATAGAGTGGTCCTGGCAACCCGTTGATGGTATAAGCATCTGAACTATTAGGTCCAGCTCCAGTCTTCATTTCAGCTTCCACTTTACCTACATCTGAACTCCACCATTCACCTGCAACATAGCAAAACACGTGAGCAATTCAAGATCAGAAATTATGAACTCTCTAGAAAACATGGAACAAAAAATAATAGTCCTCCTGTACTTTTTTTCGTATAATTACCAAAAATGATGGGGAATTCTTCTTGAATTGGAGCGGAAAATGGAAAAGGCATGCGCGGATGGATGACAAGGGCACCATAAACGGTAGCTCGTTGCCAGGCATAATGAGCATGCCACCAGAGAGTGCCTCTTTGGTATTCCACAGTGAACTTGTATGTGTAGGTCTTGCCCCCTCTTATAGGACATTGTGTGATATAAGCTGGGCCGTCTGCCCATCCTGTTCTTAGTTGCTTCACACCATGCCTGCACCCATAGTAATAAACCAACAACTTAATTCGTATCTTAACAGAATCAAAGTCGGTGTGATTAATCTAAGTTTAGTTAAACCCACCAATGGATGGTGGTGTTTTCGGCAACGCGGTTAGTGACCTTAATCTCAACATGATCACCTTCATAGACAGCAATGGTTGGCCCTGGAAACTCTCCATTCACTGTTAGAAGTGGCTTTGTGCTGCACAAACGAGTTACATTCTTCCACTCAACCTGAAAAAAAAAAAAAAAAAAAAGAACCAAAAAGCAAATAAATCAAGCTTTCAATTTCCTACTTTCTTTTGGTAATCACATTACCGAAGATAGAACAGTGATTTTCACTCTCATTTTTCTTCTTTTGCACCCAGTTCAAAGGCTAGAAAAAGAGATGAGTGCATGGGAGAAAAGGGAGTGCAAAAATTACTTCACTAAAATAAAAGCGGACTCCAGCTTACATTAAACTCAAAGCGTCGTGTTGTTTGCGAGAAACAAGACGGTAAAGCCCCGTTAAGTATGATTAGCATGAGCATTAATACACTATAATGCTGGCTCAAACTCTCCATAACTAAAACCTGAGAGCGGGCTCAAGACTTACTCTTTCTGTATAACGTATATTGCATGCACCAGTTGAGTTTTACCAAAACTTCACTGCAAACTACCCCTTTATATACATGCTAAAATTGAAGAAAAAGTTCTTTATGCTAATAAATTTAAGTAAAGAAATATTTTGGTGACGCTAGATGAGTAGGTGAGGAGGGGTCGAGACACTGAACATGTCAAATTGAGTTTTTGAAAAGGTGGAAATTTGTTTGAACCCTTGGCTGCTAATAATGCAGTTCATAACTATTTGTTCAAACCTTTATAAAGATAATTAAATATTAATTATTGGGATTTTTTGCCACTAATTATTTGGCCAAACCCTTGTAGATTAAGAACTAAGAGCCGACTAAACCTTTATAAAGATAAGGTTTTTAACCAAAATGGTTCTTGAGATTTGCATAACTCTTCACCTTGGTCCTTGAGCTTTGAAATCAATAGAAGTAGCATCTGAGTTCGTCCACCATCAATTATTTTGATTCTTTCGTGAAAAATTATGTTATACAAGGACCAAAATAACAAAAAATACCCTCAATTTAAAAAACAATGAGCCAAAATGATTTGAGAAAAACTTAGGGTGTTTTTGTCATTTTACCCTTGTCTAATGAAGATTTTCACATAATGACCAAAATGATTGATGGTGGACAAATTCAAGGATCACTTCCATCAATTTCAAATCTCAATGATCAAATTGAGGAGTTTTGCCAATCTCATAAATTATTTTGGCTAAAAAAGCCTAAAGATAATTATATTACTTTTTTGTTTTATTTGTCATTTTGTTATCCACCGTATTGTCATTTCCTTCATCATTTGGTTCTTAATGGGTAGAAATTTGGGTCCCAAAAAAGATGGGTGGGTTGGTGTAGAAGCTATGATTGAAGACAAGGAAGCTTGGACTAAACCAGTAGTATCTTTTTGCATATCGCAAAACAGCACAGATTCGTTGTAGTTTCAATTAGTTCAAAGGTGTGACTTGTTTAGTTAGACCATTGCAATTTGCAGGCATGTGGCAAAGATTGCAGCATGAAGATTATAGAATATACATTTTTGTAATTTGAAATTCATCGAAGTGGTCTCTGAGTTTGTCAATTGTCAATCATTTTGGTCATTTCATAAAAAAATCTGTTATATAAGGATCAAAATGACAAATAGCTCAACTCAAAAAACAAAACAAAAAAACTAAAATGATTTGGCAAAAAATTGAAGGTGTCATTTTGGTCCTTATTTAATGCAGATTTTTCACGAAATGACCAAAATGATTTATGGTAGACAAACTTAGTGACCATATGTCACATCTCGGCCCGGCCCCCCACCACATCCCAAGCTCGACTCCACCGTAGCATGATATTGTCCACTTTGGGCTCCGACCACACCCTCGCGGTTTTGTTTATGAGAACTCACACGAGAACTTCCCAGTGGGTCACCTATCATGAGATTGCTCTCGTGCGCTCCTCGCTTAACTTCGGAATTCCTACGAAACCCGAAACCAGAGCTCCCAAAAGGCCTCGTGCTAGGTAAAGATGAGAATATACATATATAAGGCTTACAAGATCCACTCCCCTGGACGATGTGAGATGTTACAATCCAGCCCCCTTAGGGGCCCAACGTCCTCGTTGGCACACTTCAAGCCAAGGATTGGCTCTGACACCAAATTGTCATATCCCGGCCCGGGCCCCCACCACATCCCCGGCTTGACTCCACTGTAGCACGATATTGTCCGTTTTGGGCCCCGACCACGCCTTCACGGTTTTGTTTCTGGGAGCTCACACGAGAACTTCCCAGTGGGTTACCCATCATGGGATTGCTCTCGCGCACTACTCGCTTAACTTTGGAGTTCCTACGAAACCCGAAACCAGTGAGCTCTCAAAAGGTCTCGTGCTAGGTAGAGATGAGAATATACATAGAAGGCTTACATGATCCACTCCCCTGGACGATATAAGATGTTACACCATGTTTATCGATTTTAAATTTCAAAGACAAAAATAAGGAATTATCCTAGCCTAGTGCACCATTTTAAATGAAAAGCCTCATACATATGTATAAAAGTATAATTCTTTTGTTTCTTAGTCCCTTCACCAACTAAAGGTGAGCTAGCTAGCTAGCTAACTTAAATTATTTTTTTCCTCCAATAGAAATGGTGAGGATGGAGATATGGAGGACAAACACCAACCATTTGATGAGGACGGTGCTAAAGGAATCATACCAAAAGAAAATAATAAATAAATAAGTAAAAAGATGCCAAATGATGCTGTAGATATGATGTAGGTGGGGGTTGGTTGAGTTTTGCAAATTTGTATATTAGTAATTGATGCCACTATATTGAGGCTACTTATGGAGAAAATTTGGCTTGTAATCGGTGGTATTATCTTTTATTTAGTATTCTTCTCATCATGTGATATGTTTTTCCTTTTTTTATAAATTTTTGTATATACAATTATTTATTATGTTTGAAACATCTAATGGTGAATCCAGAAGTTTTTTTTCTTTGTGGCAAGATGTAGCTTAAATCCGCATCACTTTTTTCTCTTCTTGCCCAACATTCCAAATTCACTCCACAGTGCCCATTCTTGGCGTACCTTAACCCTCACAACAAACGTTTATCAAATAGGTTGCCCCCAAATCAACTATAATCGTTCGTAAAAAAGTATGGAACACATGTATAGCAAAGAGGGTGAGTAGCTACGACCATACTAAACAAAGTGGAGAGAACTTGAGATGAATATGGTAGCAACAAGGGCGGTAGGGGAGATATCCTTCACTTGTCCTCACGCGAATCCGCTGCTAGAACCATAGCCTACTAAAAGCCAGGCACTAGTTGATCAAAAACACTAAAAGCCAGGTCCTGGAAGAACTTGAGATAAGCATCTTGTACTAGTTAATTTTCTGTCCTTTTCAATCCCATACATCTTTCAGAAGCTATACGAACATAGTTTAATGTAATTAGGCCAACAAATTGCCAATTTTCACACGGTCCCTTGGAAGAATCTAACATGTTATAAGATGCTTCTATACAGTAGGGTAAACCCTAAACCTAAATCATTTCGCATTTTCTTTAAGTGTATTTGTATTTCTGATTTTCTGCATATACTGCCATGCATTACTGAGACGTGCATCAACTTCTTTTCTTGGTCAAGATTGGCAAACTGCGTTTGTTTACAAGTTTTTCTGTAAGTTGATCGTGTAAGTCGCGATATGAAGTCAGCTTCTTCCTTTGTAGAAGCACCACGTAGTGTAGTACTAATAAATAATAATAATACAAAAACAATAAAGACTTATCTTACTGAGTGTGATCAGCTGTATGAATTCTAAAATATCATTGTGCTCGATTTTGCAAGTTTTTTGTTAGCTCTAAATACTCCAAGTCTTTTCTTAGAATTCTCTTTCAAGTCTTTATAGGTCTTCCTTTACTCTTTTGCCCTAAGCTGCTTGTCTCATAATCGCACCTTCTATTATGAGACAGAGGCTCAAGGCAATAGAAGTAGAGAATGATCCAGAAAGACTTAGAAAGAGACTTAAGAAATAAAGTACTTGAAACTAACAGAAAACTTGATGCAAAACCAAGTATATTAGCGTTCTTGGATTCATAATATTAAAATAATAATAATAATTACCAAATATGATAATTGGCTAAAAGATAATAGACATTTCGAGTTATTAAAAATCTATGAAGTAGTTGACCGACTTTGACTTTAAAGCAACTGGATTGTATTACTAACACGAGGAATATTATGCAATCAAGCTTTGTAGTCAGGATAAGGAAACTACAAATTCTTTACATTTATAAATATATGTCAACCCTCAAACCTAAAGCCAAAAGCTTTGCCATGTGAGTCCTCATCAACTAGACATTCCACTCAAATTTTCCACTACGTAATGTGAAGCTGTAGGTCCCAATTTCAAAAAACTTTTAATTAGGTCTACTAGGCATGTTTAAGCTAATTAAGTGAAGTTTTAGCTTAAAATAGTATGATAGTTTCTTCAATTAGATAAATCGTCGTCAAGCAACATGATCACATCTGTTGTTCAATTAATCTCACAAAAAAAGGAGATCTGTAGATCCGATTCATGTTGATCTCACGCATGTAAGAGAGTTGTTTTATTCCGCTATGTGACATCATACTCTAAAATCTCTCTTTCAATTGAATCCCATTTTTATCAAGGTTAAAATCCATGGTTTTGTGACATATGCTAACAACTTATAACTTAGATGCCATGTAAAGGACAAGTAGAACTTAGGGTAAGTTTGGTAGGCTGGTTTGGATTGGTTTGAATGGGATTTGGGTATTGGTTGAGCTGGCTTGTACTAGCTTGGAAACTCATATCTAAGTTGTGTTTCTAAATCTCACTTATTTTGAATTTAGATTTAGCTTTGAGATTCAAATCTGATTCGTGATGCGCTTAATTCTGACAAACACAAGACTTGTGTTCAATTTAATTGGATTTCTCTTATCCAGTCCCGTCCACCAAACAAGCCCATAAAAGCGGATGAGGATCCTCTTCGAATTCTCTCACATCTTATCCGTTCATCGTGCGGTTAATGTTTAATTTTAAATATAAAAAAATTTCATAATGATTTATGACTGCATATTGTAAGATAAACAAATAGGATATGAGAGATCCTCACAAAAGGTTCCGGATAGGATCCAAATCCCTTAAAAGCTGAACCAACTAACTAGATAATTAAAAAGGAGGGCCAAAATTCTAAATTACTCAATTCGTAGGCAATAAAACTCCATTTTTTACGTTTTGCATGCCGAGGAGAAGCAAATTTTGAAGGGAGACAATGCGCGGGAGTTACCGTTTCAGACCGTTGCACAGCGGCAGCGACAACTTCTGCTCCCGGTCATTCAAATCCCAGCAACCCATCAACATCAAGGACCGAACAGGAAATCCCACTTCTCAAAATCCAATCCCATCGAAGAAAACACTAACCCAGAAACGCAGATCCATGAACAAGTTATCCAACTCCTCCGACTCCGAAATTGTGAAATCGAACATGGACATCACCACCCACATGCGCAACGGCCGATGCGAAGCCGCTCTGCTTGTCTTCAACGCCATGCCCCGGCGGAGTCCCGTGTCTTATAACGCTATGGTATCTGGGTACCTAGCAAATGGCAAGTTTGATCTTGCAAAGGACATATTTGAGAAAATGCCTGAGAGAGACCTGGTTTCTTGGAATGTGATGCTTAGTGGGTATGTGAGGAACAGGGATCTTGGTGCCGCTCGTGCCTTGTTTGAACGAATGCCCGAGAAGGATGTTGTTTCGTGGAATGCTATGTTGTCGGGTTATGCCCAGAACGGGTATGTTGATGAGGCGAGGACGATTTTTCAAGGGATGCCGGATAAGAATGAGATTTCGTGGAATGGGTTGCTTGCAGCGTATGTGCAGAATGGAAGGGTAGAAGATGCTCGTAGGTTGTTTGAGTCGAAAGCAGATTGGGAAGCAGTTTCTTGGAATTGTTTGATGGGTGGATTTGTAAAACAAAAGAGATTGGTTAATGCTAGGCAGCTTTTTGACCAGATGCCTGTGAGGGATGAAGTTTCCTGGAATACCATGATCACGGGATATGCGCAGAATGAGCAAATGTCAGAAGCTAGGAGATTGTTTGAGGAGTGTCCAATTCGGGATGTGTTTGCATGGACATCAATGCTTTCGGGTTATGTGCAGAATGGAATGTTGGATGAAGCAAGAAGTATCTTTGATGAAATGCCAGAAAAGAATTCGGTTTCGTGGAATGCAATGATTGCAGGTTATGTACAATGCAAGAGAATGGACATGGCAACGAAATTGTTTGAAGCAATGCCTTCTAGGAATGCCAGTTCATGGAATACCATTTTAACTGGCTATGCTCAGAGTGGTGATATTGTTCGTGCCAAGGAAATCTTTGATAGCATGCCTCGGCGCGATTCCATCTCTTGGGCGGCTATTATTGCTGGTTATGCTCAAAATGGTTATAGTGAAGAGGCTTTGCAACTCTTTGTAGAGATGAAAAGAGACGGGGAAAGGTTGACTAGGTCTTCGTTTACCTGTGCTTTGAGCACCTGTGCTGAAATTGCAGCTTTGGAGTTGGGAAAGCAGTTGCACGGACGTATGACAAAAGCAGGATACGAAACTGGGTGCTATGTGGGGAATGCACTACTTGTAATGTACTGTAAATGTGGAAGCATTGAGGAAGCATATGACGTTTTCCAAGGAATAGCTGAAAAGGATGTTGTCTCATGGAACACGATGATCTATGGCTATGCAAGGCATGGATTTGGCTTAAAGGCTCTTACAGTTTTTGACTCAATGAAGGCGGCGGGTATCAAACCAGATGATGTAACAATGGTAATTGTTAATTCATTGACCTTATTGATTTGAACTCCTCAACGTCGTCTAATGGTTTATTTTTCTTTTGATTCCATTTCAGGTTGGCGTGTTGTCTGCTTGTAGTCATACTGGTCTGGTAGACAGGGGCACCAAATATTTTTATTCAATGAATCAGGATTATGGCATAACAGCAAATTCAAAACACTATACCTGCATGATTGACCTTTTAGGTAGAGCAGGGCGCTTGGAGGAAGCACAGAATTTGATGAGAGATATGTCTTTTGAACCGGATGCTGCAATGTGGGGAGCTCTGCTTGGTGCAAGCCGGATTCATGGCAATACCAAGTTAGGTGAAAAGGCTGCTCGGATAATTTTCGAGATGGAGCCTGAAAATGCAGGAATGTATGTTCTTCTCTCGAATTTATATGCAGCTTCAGGCAGATGGGGCGATGTTAATAAGATGAGATTGAAGATGAGGGATAAAGGTGTCAGGAAAGTACCTGGATATAGCTGGGTTGAAGTCCAAAACAAGACTCATACATTTTCAGTTGGGGACACTATACACCCTGACAAGGACAAGATATATGCCTTCTTAGAAGAGTTGGATTTGGAAATGAAGCGGGAGGGGTATGTTTCGTCTACAAAGCTGGTTTTGCACGATGTGGAAGAGGAAGAGAAAGAGCATATGCTGAAGCATCACAGCGAGAAATTAGCGGTGGCATTTGGGATTCTTTCAATTCCAGCTGGGAGGCCAGTCCGCGTGATAAAGAACTTGCGAGTTTGTGAAGACTGCCATAATGCCATCAAGTACATATCCAAGATTGTGGGAAGGACAATAATCCTAAGGGATTCCCACCGCTTCCACCACTTCACCGGAGGTAATTGTTCATGCGGGGATTACTGGTGAGAATCGATGACTTCATTGTGATGAAGAAAGTTGAGGATTCTATTGCAATTACTCTCCGTTCTTTGAAAAAGTCCGTCAGATCATCCCTGCTCCCACCATTGGTGCTGTATTTACAGTGTGCGCAAGAGAAAACTTGTTAGTCTACAGCTCAGTGAAGTGATGAGAAATCGGAGTGGCAAGCGAAAGTTCAATCGAGGAGAAATACATCCCAGTGATGAACATTTGAAATGATTAGTTGGAAGCGGCTTGATAATTTTGCCATGTTACAAGTGAAGCCGAGGTGGAGGGGTGAATTGGTTAAAGAGCATTCAAACCTTGGACGAGGTCCCGAGTTCGATTCCCCCTCTGCCAACATCGTTTGTATAAAAAAGAAAAAAGAAAAAAAAAAGGATAATGAGTTCGATTCTCTCTGTTAATGCATAATGAGGTGGTAGAGCGGATGTGTTCATCTGTGAACCCGTGTTTGAATTCTCCCACCCGTAATTTAGCCGTGAATCCGTGTTTGAATTCTCCCACCCGTAATTTAGATTAGTCTTGGCGTAGAATATTGCTCGTGTCAAAAATTGAAAAACTAATAATAACATACGCTATATTTCCATCAATTTTGTTTCTATTACATATCACACAATCATTAAACAACGGGAAAAATAAATAATAATAATAATAATAATAATAAAATAAAATAAAAAAGTCTTGTCCATGAAATGGCCTCATTTTAAATTCCACACAGGCCCCTGAACTCTCAGAACCACCCGCGACTTACAGCAGAGCAATTTGCTATGTATTGTGGTTACACAATGAAGGAAAAATAAATCGACAAGTCCTCCTAAATGGTGTTAGCTTCTAACTGAAAATAACATATATATATTCGGTTTCGAATGTTGATTGTTACAGAGCACCCTTTCTACTAAATACGGGGAAAGGAGGCGGACCACAAAGTTGCACCTGTTTTTTTTTTCTAACACAGATCGATGAAGAAGCTCAGGCGCGAAGAGCTTGAACCTTTTGGGTCAAACCATCAACTGACTCGTCGTTGATCTCCGCAATTGCTTCCTCCTGTGGGAAAAAGAATGTAAGCATCCATATAAGCATTTTACACAACGGATCCATCATTTTGCATCAGCTTCGACCATCATATATTAGTAGCCCGGAATGGATTGATTTAAACAAGAAGTATAAAGAGAAAACCAACAAAATACCATTACTAACGTTTTTATCACAATTCGAAACTTAGTTTTATATATCTGTTAATTATGCTTAGTTACTTGAACTTCCAAAACGCATGGAATTTCGAATATCATGTAAAGTATGATTGCTCACTCAAGTTTTTTGAGACACTTTGATTTTCAGACAAGTAGCGACCTTTTTTAAGTGTAACAGAGATCTATCACCAAATTGTATGCAAGATGCCTGAGCCATGATCAAACAGGAGGAAGTGAGGTACATATGAAATGATGCTACTTACCTCCAAATCTTCTTTCGGTTTTACACCTATACACTTGGAAGCACTAATGCTAGCACTCTTCAATAGGCTACGACTGGTTACTGGTGTGTAGACTGTCTTGCTAGGTCCATTCTGTCCATCAGCATTTACGGTGCCATCAGGTTGCTCCGACCCTGGAGGACTCTCAAGAGTTGAGGCAACAGAAGCAGCAGTCCTTTCCAAATCATTGTCGTGGCCAGCATTCTCAACCTTGGGTCCACAAACCCGCTCTCTAAGGAATAAGATGTCACAGTAATTAAGATGAACTAATAAGGTAGAAGCTAGAAGCGATTTGATTTGTTCCTCAAGACATCTAAATCAAACTTAATCCCTAAATGCTTATCCAAAAACATACCTGGGCAAGGAAGCATGTTGCCTTTGCAGTGGAGGGGTACCCCTTTCACCTTTACCATAGTTCTCCTCGAAATGTGCAAACTGCCGCTTAAATCGATCAACACCACTAGAATGACATAAGGCGATGATACAAGGTTAATAACTCCAAGAACCAAAAATTCAGAATGGAGACTTATAAAGCGAAGTGGTGAATGAAAAACTACTATTATCTATATCTAGATAAACTCAAGGGTTTTGTTTTTTGTTTCAGCCCATTGGCCGGAACACATAACAGGGAGTGGCCCGTCCGTTCCCAGTAAACCCTTCCCCATGCAATGAGGCTCAACTGATTGAATAATCAACAAAATGATTCATTACTTCCGGGAACCAATAGCCTCCTCACCTAGGATACATAAAGCTGGTCTGATCTCCACCTCGGAGATACTCCTGCAGCATCTGTGGATGATACTCCAAAATCTGTTTCAACACAATATTTGTTATAGCAATAGTGAAGCAGAAGAAACCACAATGCTAGAAATCAAACATGTATTAACCTTTAAGTCCATACCTCCCTATAGATTAACTCTCTAACATCATCTTTTGTCAACTTCCTTCGTTCAAACTCAAACTCAAGTTTTGAAATGGGTTGGGTGGACGGCTCACGGTCAACATTTGCCAAACCATGAAAGTAAGGATCAGCTAATGCCTACAAGCGTAAGCATTAGGGATTTATGAGGCACTGTGATCCCAATCAGTTTTGAAGGATGCATCATGGTATGCAGTATACATCACAAATGTTGCATGTACTCAAATTACTTAACCTTACCTCTTCAGCTGTCAGACGATCCTTTGGATCAAAGGCAAGGAGCTGCTCCAGTAAGCGAAGAGCCAAGGGATCAACACCAGGGAACTTATGTGTGAAAGGAACTGGTTGTTTTTTCCGCATGCTACTCAGGTACCTTCTTGCTTTTTCATTCCGAATCTGCCAGGGACATGAAAAAGTAATTATTTGATGGGATAAATAAGAATTTGGCAGTTACATGCAAGAATATGGATGGTTTACTACAAGAATTGTAAGAACAAAGTAAACTGAGAAGTTCAGTGGCAGCCTGCTAAAAGTTTTATTTTTTTTATTTGGCTAGCACGAGAAATAATTACTGCGTCTTTTGATGACAGAGTAGTAGTTATTAGAATAAAATAACTGACCCTTGCAATAGATTCTGCAGAAGGTGTGCCAAGCAAATCGGTCATGAGATCCAATTGGTGCACCACATTTTTACCAGGAAACAGCGGTTTGCCAGTGAGTATTTCCGCAAATATGCATCCTATGCTCCAAATATCAATTGCAGGAGTGTACTGCCAAAATTATGGTGATAGACAATAAATCTACAGTCGAAAATAAAGAATCATCTTATCCTCCAATAGATACATATATACAATATAAGATCTTAGAAATGAAGCGTAGCTTACCTTTGAGAAAAATGAACCGCACAGCTCGGGAGCACGGTACCATCGAGTTGCAACATAATCCTTCACACAAGTAAGAAGCTTAGTCCACAAGCAGTATTGTTTATAGGCCTAGTGTTTGCAACTTATAAATTAAAGAAATCAACGACTTCTAATTAGCAACCACAAAAGTAGAGATTTTAGGAGTTGCGTGGTGACATGCCATGATTGGCACAACTGAACAACTTACTGTCCAAAAAATAGCAGACGGGGCATCATTGAAAGATACACGAGCAAGGCCAAAGTCACATATCTTTAATTTGCAGTCAGCATTAGCAAGAATGTTTTTTGGCTTTAAATCTCGATGAAATACATTTGCTACAAGATACAGAGGAAATTTAATTATTAATTATCGTTACTACGGCAAAAGCCAAAAGAAGTTACTGAAAAATACAAACCTGTATGAGTATACTTTAGGCCACGGAGAAGCTGGTACAAGAAAAATTGATAATGTTCAGGAGTAAGATCATCATTTGCCTTAATAACTTGGTGAAGGTCAGATTCCATCAACTCAAAAACAACATAAATATCTCTGAACTCTCGTCGTGAAGGAGGAAGCATAATGTGCTTTATTTCAACAATATCAGGATGACGAAGCAAGCGAAGGAGCTTAATTTCTCTCAGGATCCTTGTAGCATCCGAAACATGCTCGAAAACATCATTAATTTTCTTGATTGCAACCTTTTCTCCAGTGTGCGTGTCAATTGCAGAACCCACGACACCATAACTTCCTTTCCCAATGACTTCCTGAACCTGGTATCGACTTCCCTCTCCATACTCGGTGAAGAATTCTGTTTCTAGATTGCCCTGCATTAAAGATCAACAACCATTATTAGTGATCAAAATATACGTGATTATCTATAAACAAGCATAGAGGAGTAAGGAAACAACATGAACATTGTAATTCGTTCGATCCAGAAAATGCTTTTTAACGAATTCACACAGTACAGCCACATTCGCCGAGTTGGTTTAAAGCATTCAATCTTACACCCCTAAGGACCCGAATTCCCCCTCCCCAATATTGTTGTATCAAAAGTCCATCTCTTTCTATCTCCTATACCATGAAGCTCTAAAATTTTGGAGGTATTCAATAAATTCCAAACAAAACACCCCGCATTCAACCAAGCAGAATCAAAGCAAGAAAAACCAAATCAGATCAACACCCAGATGAACAAATTCAAAAACAAAAGAAACCCAGATCGTAAAAATACAAAAAAAGGAACCTTCTTCTGTGAATCCATGGGGTGAGCAGCTCTGAAGTCGGCCCTTGTAGGAACTCTGATGACCTTCAATCCTGAAATGTCAAAGTCGTCCTCAACCTCAAACTGCAGATGGTGCTGGTTCTCCCGGCCTTGTTTTTGTTCCGGCTGATGAGAATCGGACGGTTGGGCGCTTAAATCGGAGACGTGGGCACCATTGTGATCATTGCCCAGTTTATTAATTTTGTTGTTGTCGGAGTAGTTATGATTATTATTTGGATTAGAAGTATTAATAATAGTTGCGGAAGTGGAAGTGGAAGAAGAAGAAGACGAGCGACGTTGAAACCAGCGACGGACACCCTCCACCAGAGTAGCTCCACTCCCCATATACTCTGCCCGCTCTCTCTCTCTCTCTCTCTCCTCCTCTCAGCCACACAATTGCAGCATTGCCCGCTCTCTCTCTCTCCTCTCACGCACTATTTTCTCGCTCTTTTATCGGAGATTTTCTTTCGTGTCCGATGGTCCCCGTGCAGAGAGAGAGTTTTGATTAGGTGCACAGATGGGGAGGGATGGCAATGTCAACCGTGCCGTGCACTTTACCACGTTCTGCATTTTGGGAGATGGGCATTTGGTGTCCATTATACCATCAGCATAAAAATGCAATAATTAGGTAAGGAGATCAAATTTTTAAATTAAATTTTATAAACAAAAAATGTAGATATTGATAATTATATTATATTTAAGTATTTATTAATGTTCTTATTTTCTATTATGATCCATCATTTATTTAAAATTTTAATCTTCCTAACATTATCTTAAAAAAGCTTTTTAGCCAAAATGGTCACTGAGATTTTCATAACTCCTCACCTTGATCCCTGAGATTTGAAATCGATAGAATTGATCCCGAGATTGTCTACCATCAATCATTTTGGTTATTTTGTGAAAAAATTCCATTTAATAAGAATAAAATGACAAAAATACCCTCAATTTTTGTCAAATCATTTTGACTTGTTGTTTATTGAACTAAGGGTATTTTTGTTATTTTAATCCTTATTTAACATAATGTTTCTCGGACAGACCAAAATGATTGATGGTGGATAATTTTAATGACCATTTCTATTAATTTCAAATCTCAAGGACTAAAGTAATGAGTTATGCAAATCTCATGAACCATTTTGTCTAAAAAGGCTCTTAAAAATAAGTAGACATCAAGTATGATATAATCTTATGGGGAAATTTTCGATATTATATGGGTGTTACATGCAATGGTCTAAGAATGGACTAGCGGCTGCCTAGGGATTGGACGGTAGTTTTCATAAGGATTTTGGACAAAACGGTCATTAAAACCGGAAAGAGACTAGGCGGTTTAAGCAGTAAGCAGTCTAGACGGCACTGGGCGGTTCCAAATTTAAGTTAACTAATTAAGTTAAGGTGGAAAATATGTAACCTACCTAAAGGAAACCTAGAAGCTCACGCGCAACATCTAATCTTGTCGCTCTGTGTCTGTGCAAATCCAAAAGCTCTCGCTCGCGCTGCATTTTGTCTCCTTGATCCTACAAACCCAGACTTGATGAGTTGATCCTACAAGCTCCGCAACTCTACCTTTGCGTCGTCTCTCTCTCACCATGTTTGCAATATGATTCTTTGTAAATATTATGTGATTTAGACTCTACACACATACCTCTGAACTCGTTCTTTATCTGGAGGAAATCTTGATGGATGAGATGAGAGTCGAGGCCCACTGACTATTGTCAAATTATTCTTTTCCTTTGTAAATCATGCGAAGCTTTTGATTGTTAATTTGCTCACTGAATTAGAATCAGGAACCGTTGTTACATTTGTAATTTGTTAATTTGCTTATTGAGCTTTTTTGTTTTTACTGTATTATATCTTTATTTTATTTCTAATATAAGTGTTGTTTTTTTTTTTTCTAAATGTAAACAGTCACTTATTTATATGAAATAATAATAAATTAACTTAATCATCATAGGTGTTAGGTTCCAACCCGCCGTCCAACTAGCGCCGAACATCTTTTAGAGCAATGGTTAAGTGTGTGTACTCTTTTGGAGCTGTTTGATAATCATTTCGTCATTAGTTTTTAATTTTAGTCTTCAAATTTCACTTGTTTGAAAACTGAAATATTGTTTGGTAACTATTTCTAGTTTTCAAAAAAATGAAAACTACTTTATTAAGTGTTCAAAATTTAGCCTTAAATTTTCAATTTTCCTTTTATGATGGTGAGGCATTGCTTCCATCACTGATAAGAAGAACACCAAATTCTCCTATGGGTGCTTCAATAACATTATAGTCATAAAAAGTTGGTACGAAAAAAACTTCTATGCAAAGTTCAAAATGGTGAATTGAGGTAGAGTGCACCGATCGTCCAGTCACTTGGCCGGCTAGTGAAAGAAAAAGCTTGCATCTAAAGCTTATTCAACAGATAAATAAGTTACTTGTGCTCTATTACATAACATTAAGTTATGCTACGGGAACCCTTTCAAAAGTGGGAGGGACTTTCCACATACTCTATGTCACTTTATGTTTTTTACACAATGTTTTATAAAGTTTGAATAAGAATTAATGTCAAACTATGGGATGACAAAAAGTTTATTAAAAGTCTCACTTTGGAAGAGAGTCTCCTTAAAATTTCTCTACTATCAAAATGATAATTGATTTCCATATGCAAGTAAGTTTCTAACATACTCGATCAATTTACTAAAGCTTTTTAGCTAAAATTGTTCATGAGATTGACATAATTTCTTACCTTGGTCCATGAGATTTGAAATCGATAAAAGTGGTTCATGAGTTTGTCCATCATCAATCATTTTGGTAATTCTGTAAAAAATCTCCATTAAATAGGGATACGATGACAAAAGTACCCTCAATTTTTGTCAAATCATTTTAGCCCCATTGTTTATTAAATTGATGATTTTTTTTCATTTTAGTCCTTATTTAACGAAAATTGTCAAGGAATGACCAAAATGATTTATGGTGGACAAACTTAATGACTACTTCTATTGACTTCAAATCTTTGGAACAAAAGTGAGAAATTATGTCAATTTCAAGTTCCATTTTGGCTAAAAAGTTATTTACAAAACACAAGGTGAGGTGAGGTAGGAGTAAGGATCCTCGCCGGATCCTATTTGTGAGAATTTCAGGAATCCTCCTATCACATCCGTTCATCATACATTATACAACCAATTTTCATTAGGTATTTGTTTATATTCAATTTTAAATAAAAAAATTTATAATAATTTATGATCGCACGATATATAATGAATATATGTAATTTGAGTATTTATGAGATCCTCAGTAAAGAGGATCCGGCGAGAGTTCTCACGCAGGTAGGAGCGCAGTATAAGATCACAAAGAGTCCTTATACAGAAATAAGTTTGAAAGATAAGGACTGAACTGCAAAAGTAATGACTTATCTACAAGATATTTTATGACTAAAAGAAGAAAATAAAAGAAATAAGGTAAAAAGACGGAAAAGGTCCGCATCATAAACCTAAAGCAAAGAATACAGAACTCAATCCTAAGCCGTCCGATCAGCCATCATCTTTCTGGCTCCCCACGCTCCCGATCCCATCAGCCATCCATCATCTTCTTCCTACTCTCTCTCTCTCCCCCACTGTCCAAAATTTCACTTATCCTCTCTCTCTCCCTCCTTCCGAAGACCCAAGTCCCAATTCCCAAGTCCAACGTACACCAAAATCCATGGACCCACCACCACCTCCATATCCAACTCCGCATCTTTACCCACCGCTCATCACCGCCGTCTCCGCCGCCCCAACCATCACTCCTGCCACCGTTGAAGCTCAAAATAACATTATCACCACTACCCATGTAGCTGCCAACCCCACTCCTGCTCCGAACCCTGCTCCCAATCACCCACCTTACGCCGAGGTAAATTACTAAACACACCCCATCCCCACCTCCCACCTCCCACCTCCCACCTCCCACTCGAGCTAAAGCTCCGAGCTTTTTTCTGATCTGGTTTTTTGTTTTGGGTGCAGATGATATACGGAGCGATAACGGCGTTAAGGGAGAAGGACGGGTCGAGCAAGAGGGCTATAGAGAAGTACATAGAGCGATGCTACTCGGGGCTTCCGGCGACTCATTCGTCCTTGTTGACTCACCACCTCAAGCGCTTGAAGAACAGTGGTCACCTCGTTATGGTCAAAAAGTCGTACAAGCTTCCTGGATCTGAGGGTTCCGCTCCCCCTCCCCCTCCTCCTCCTACTTCAGCTGCTGATGCTGCCTCCACGGCGGCGATTCCCTCTCCTGGGCCTGCAAGAGGCCGCGGCCGCCCTCCCAAAAACAACCCTATTTCTGACCATCCCATTTCCCAACAACCCATTAGCCAGCAATTCATTCCCTTTCCCCAGCAGCAGCAGCAGCCCTTTCCAATTCTCCAACTGCCCACCTTACAGCAACCCATTCCGATTCTCGAGCAGCCCATTTCCCACCACCAACAACCCATTCCCATTCCCCAGCAGCCCATTTCCCACAACCAACAACCCATTCCCATTCCCCAGCAGCCCAATTCCCAGCCCGTCCCAGATGAGCCCAATTCCCAGCCCATGCTAGTCGCTCTCGGACTCGCCGACGAGCCAGGGTCGGAGAAGAGGCGCCCAGGTCGGCCGCGTAAGGTGGTTGTGGGTGCTGGAGTTGGACAAGCTGTGGGCAGCCCGGTGTCTGGTAAGAGGGGCCGGGGTCGTCCGCTGGGAACCAGGTTGCCCAAGAAGAAGGCTGGGCGTCCTCCCAAGCCAAAGTCCGTGTCGGCTGTCGGAGGCCCCAACGGAATTGTGAAGAGGGGCCGCGGGAGGCCTTCGAAAGCTGAGCCGAAGAGCGTCTTCTTTCCGTATGCCACCAATGTGCCTATCATTGGTGCATTTGAGCAGAGCAATGTGCCCAATGTGGTGGCGCCACAGCGACCACAACCGGGGGCCAAGCGCAGAGGCCGACCCTCAAAGAAGAAGGAAGAAGCTGCTTCTGCTGCTACCGTGCGTGTTGGTGGTATGGTGCCCGGTAAGCGCGGCCGGCCGCCTGGGCTGCCTGGAATAAAGCGGCCCTCAAAAAAGAGCGGAAGGCCCGTGGGCAGGCCCAGGAAGGTAATACTCTTGTTATCTGCATCTCTCTAGTAAACAACCTTGTGAATTGCTGTGGCTTTTGTATCTCTAATGCCGCGTTGTCGCAAATTAGGTAAGTGTTAATGTTGGTCGGTGTGTTTGATAGTGAATTTCTTTTGTTTTGAGTAACTAACTAGATATTAAGCTTGCATTAGAACTAAGTAAAACTGCAACACCGAATGGATAATCATATAATAACTTAGGGCTTGTTTGAATGTGCTTTTAAAATGAATGAATCTGCTTCTAGATAAAATGTTTTTGGATTGCAAAAGTCCTTTTAAGTGCTTTCTACAAGAAGCACGAGTTATGTGCTTCTTTCAAGAAGCCCCTTAAGTTCTTTTCCAGGATTTACCAGCATTTTTCTAAGGATTGTTTTCAAAATATTTTCACCAAAAGTGTTTTTAGTAATTTTAAAAGTACATCCAAACGAGTTCTTAGTATTAAAGGGGTTATGGTACTCTGGGTTTGTCCTTAATTGTTTTACTGAAATTTCCATTAATCAAATCTGTATTGTTTCCAGTCCAAAAATATATGTTAATCTGTATTGTGTTCAGGGAAAGGAAAATTAAATTATGCAACTTTTCTTTGTTTATTTTTATATGTAGGAATAATATAGGGGTTATGTACTAGAGAATTAAAAAAAAAAAAAAAAAAACTAGCATTGAGACTAGCCTAAGCAGTTCTTTGGGTGGGGCTATCAAGAAAAGGCCTCTGCCCACCGGGAATGGACTCTAGACTAGCCTAGGTGTATGAATAATTTTTATTTTTTTTTAAAAGCCCAAACCCAAAACGACGTCTTTTTGGGCAGGGTTTTTAAAAATTCATGTTAATTTTAGGCTTATTATATTAACACCACACAAATTGTTGTATAAACCCTACATACTAAATACACCCCACATTTACTTTTTCAATTAAAAATTATCTTAATACACCCCACATACTTTCCCATAATATCCTCACACCCCACATTCTTAATATACACCTTACATTTTCTATATGCACATCATATTTTCTATACACCCCCACATTTCTCAAATCTTATAAAGCTTTTAATTTGGACAATTAATGCTGACTAAAAGTTTGACAAAATATGCCGCCTGGGATTTAAAGCATATGTGGGTTGTTTTCAATTCCACCATTAAAATCCATGTTGTCTGTTTTTAATATTTGGTGGTAGTTTAGGTGTTTATTCTTCGTGTAATCCGTATGATCCCTAAAAGATGAATACGAATATAGAAGCTTGAAAAATGCATCAAAAGCAAGATTAAATAATTATCAATGTTGTCAAAATCACTAAAACAATAAATAATATGAAGTCTTACCTCATGTGAAGCTTCCAAAACATCAATTTCGTGTTTCATTTGTCAGAAATAATTTTTCTCAATCAACATATTTGTAGTTTCATTGGTTAGGATTTTGTTCAACAATGGAGGGTCGGAGGGGTTTTGATAGTTGAAGAAGATAAATAATACGTTCAAAGTGATTTGGAGTGTATATGGAATTTTTTAATCTTTTTTTAACCTAATTAGGTCAAAATTTTAATGTGGGGTGTATTCAACATTTTGTGGGTTGCTAATATAAAAGGACAAGGATTGTCTGCCCTCCCACTTCTAGTGCCCTCCCGTGCCCTCATGTTTTGTGTGGTCACGGTTAAGCCACGTCAATATTTTATATTGTTTTTTTTTATAGAGATAATAAGACAAAAAATGAATAGTAATATAAAATGTTAACGTGGCTTAACCGTGACCACACAAAGAGGAGGGCACCAGAAGTGGGAGGGCAGACAATCCTTGTCCAATATAAAAAGCCTAATTTTATGTTTCTAACTTAGTTTCTATTAATTTATTAAGAATTTATGATGTAAATTAGAGAAATAATAATAATAGTCAAATATTTGATTGCTTGGCATGCTTGCTTTGATTGTTTTACGAAGTATTATATTATATATGTATGTATGTATGTATTAGGTATTGTAATAGTTTTGAGTTTCCGGCTATTCATGAAACGCCTTGGCTTCACCTTCGCCTTTAAAACGTTGGTATTGGCTAGTGGATTTCTACTTTGTAATTTGGTAAGAGAAAAGGCTGCAGAGTTATATAAATAGCAATGAAAGGGGCGGTATTTGGTTATCAAAAAAATGAACATATAAAAAAAAAAATTAACGAAATGCATAGGGAGTAAATGGTAAAGTAGAAAGAATTGAAAGTTGTTAAGGAAGACTGTCCATGGTAATGGACAGTACAAGATTCATTTCACCGAATCGAATGTAATCGATGCTTATAACTTAAGTGCTTTAGTGAAATTTCCATTGGTTAAATCCGTATTTGTATTGTTTTGTAGTCCAGAAGTTAAATATTTAATTTTTGCGATTTTGGGAAAGGGAAAGTTCTTTATTCTTCGTTTCTTATTTTCCTCCTGCTGCCTTACTTACTTGGAATTATTTCTATTTTCTCGTCTGTTTTTGGAAAAAGAATGCATCAGCCGAAACAACTGAAGGACCTGACCCAAAATCGGTTGCCAATGGAGAATTTAAGCGGAAGCTCGAGTACTTTGTAAGTTGAATAATTTCCATTTTTTTCTTCACCAAATACGGCTGCATTTTCCGTTTTTAGCTTTGCAATGGTCTTTATTCTATTTCTATGTATTTGCAGCAATTCAAAGTGGGGCAAGCTGTTGGTGCACTAAAACCTTACTTAAACCCTGAAAGCGCGGACAGTGCGGTTGCCGCAATCCAAGAATTAGAAGGGCTTGCAACCATGGACATAAGCGCCCCATTAGATATTCAAGCTCAGCAGCCGCCAATGCTCCAAAGTTAAGAAAGCCTTGCTCTGTCGTCGTGTACCTGTTAGAGAAAATGAAGAGCACATAAGAGGTAAATTAAGGGTCTGTAAAGCGAATAGGAGGTTAGCGTAACTAACTGTCTTTATTGGTAGAGATGACCACCTTGTCCATTAAGTTAAGTTTGTTGTTGTTGTGCAAATTTAGAATGACCCATGACTCATTTTGCGTTCTTTCGACTTTGGGATTTCAATTCAATTTGAGAAATATTTGATCGTATCTTTGATTTACTCGTTTACATGAATCCAAGTTATGGCAGTGTGGTCTGTCTGCATGGTTTACAGAGGTATAATTACACCTTGGAGTAGTTTTAGTTTTGCATTAGGTCTAAGAGTAATCACGATGCAATTTATCCATATACAAGCAGAATTGCAGCACACTAATCTTGCATGCAGTGAGATATAAGTTGACTTGGATGTGTCTCACAGTGAGAGAGAGAGAGAGAGAGAGAGAGAGAGAGACAAAAGATGGAGCTGTTCCCTTGGAGACTATTGGTCTGCCCTTGGTTTTCTTTCTGCAAGGACGCAGAAGTTCTGTTGGTTTTGGTGAGTGATGATGCGAACTGGTTTGGTGTTACTTTTAGGAGACCTGGGGAAATTTGAGTTTTAGATGGTAGTGAGAGGGTGAGTTGGGGACAAGGAACGTGACGAGAGAGATACTAACGAGGGAATATATCCCCGTTGATTTGTCTAGCTAGGGTTAGAATGCAACGTCTGGCAGTTTGGAAATACACTTGCCACCGCCACCACCATCATGGGACCTGCTGCAGGCGTGGTATTGCAAACTTTAACATAGCCGTAAGCATGGCATGGATTTGGTTTGATCTTTTGACTTCAGTAGGCTAGAGCTTGACATGGACTTTGGGATGCTTTGGTTTGTGTATACAATCATAATAGAATTAGATTATTTTTAGCTATGCTTCCCAAACTTCACTTTAATCTCACTTTGTTCCTTGGAACTTATTTTTCGCTTCACTTTGCCTGATTCTGTTAATTCCGTCAAAAAAATTGTTGCCTGCTGACATGGCATAAGTGAGACCCATTTATTGCCGTTTTGATGTCGTATCATTGGCACATGTAAAAAAAAAAAAAAAAAAAATAGTACAAGAACAAAAAAACGTAAAATAAAATAAAAAAGGAAACCAAACTCTGGGTGAATATGTGGCAAACATGTGATCAAAGTAAGTGGGCTTCACTCATGCCATGTAAGAAATTTAACGTTTTTATTGGCGGAACTAACAGAATTAACTAAAGTAAGGCGAAAATTGAGTTCTTGAACCCAAATTAAGTTTTAAGAGTCAAAATGAGATTAAAGTAAAGTTTCAGCAGGGAGCATAGCAAAAGAGGCTTAAGAGTATGTAATCCAACTTATTATTTAATTGTTCATAAGGAGCTTGTAGCTTAACTGCTTAAGTTGCTTGAAAATATTTGGTTCTGCGCTCGAGATTTTATTTTTGAACACCCCCGTCCCCAGGACGTCAATATATTTGTCTTATAAAATGCCGGGTCTAACTTAGTTTGACCTTTTTATCAGGGCTTGGTTCGTAAGATCAAACTTGCAATATAATCAGATTGGGGGTTCGAAAATAAGATTTTGCCCGTTTGGTATTGCTGTGCTTTGAAAGAAAAGATTGCTTATGTTGTGTTGAGAGAATAAGCAGCTGTGAAATAAAGCAGCAGAATGTTTGGTAAGCTTTTTTGTAAAAGTGCTTTTGAAAAGAAAAAAAAAAGAAAAAAAAAACAGTATTATAGTGTTTGATAAACTTTTATGTAAAACAAATGTGAAAAAAAAGCTCAAGCTGAATGTTTACCAAACATAAAAAAGCTCTCAGTTTTTTTTTATAGCCATTTTTTTCAGAATCACTCATTACCAAACTAGGGTTTAAGGATTGCAATATAATCATTATTTTTTTTATATCTTTATTTAAAAAAAATACATTCGATTTGTAGTTTAGTTATTTATATGAGTTAAAGAAATTGACAGTATATCGTGAAAATGATGTTGCTACTACAACCGTTAATTAGTTTGGCACATATGCATGTCTAAATAGTCTCAAAATCAAATGATTGTTTCTCAGTTTATGTAGAATGAGGAAAACTCGTCCATCTTATTCTAGTCTTGGGGAATTTTGCACATAAGGTCATTTCCAGTCAAGTGCTATATGTCACTTTTAGTTCGAGTTGAGGAAAACTCAACTGATATGTGCATCTCAAGTCAAAATAGAGAAATTAACCCGGTATGATTGGAAATGAAATTTTTTAACCCTACAGTTTTTTTTTAAATATTAGTTTTTATAAAAGGAAAACTAATGAAAAGGGTTTGAAAACTTTGAGTTTTAACGATAAGGACAAAATAAAGGGTAAAGTAAATAGTATCAGGATTGACTTTTTAGTGTAAAAATGTAATTTTTTGTTAAAATGAACAATATCACAAACTTTTCGTTAAAACTCTTTTTTATAAAGATAAAACATAACTAAAAGCTTCGTTTATAACTAAGGTTGACCTAAAAACTGCCATAAAGTGACCCACTGCTCCTCCAACACCTCCACCTCCACCTTCCACCAGTATGAGCAATTGTAGTCTACGCGCTGCCCACGATCCAATCACAGTCACGAAATTGGGAACTCCACTTCCAGCTCAGCTCCTTTACAACTGGATAATGCCATATTGGCGACTTTACAACGCATCCCACGCAAACTCGAAGTCGATGCGCCTCCCAAAGTCCACAATGATTTTTTATTTTAATTTTTGTATTCATAAGGCTATAACGCAATTTGATAATTTCAATCGTACCATGTTATATTCAGTGTCAACATTCAATTAACACAACTAAAACACGACAACTAATAGGAGGATTTATTGTGTTATTGATACTTCTTCATTATGTGTTACGATATATTTTTATCTAATTTTATATTAATTAAATTATAACTTGATAGATACGTGATACGAATAAAATACATAAATCCAAAGACAACTGATTGCCAATAATACGTAAGCGGATACCAAATTTTCGCTTTTAAAACAACAAGAAATAATAATTATACTTTTTTGAATTAAAAGCTTGGATGTACATATAGGACAAGCAAAGCCGCCCACGAACCAATCTTGACTTTCCCTCCATTTGCCCACACAAGTTTGGGACCTTGACGTTTCCCTTTATACCTAGATCATGCCAAAAAATACTGTTTTTTTTACAAGAGAAATGCTAAGGAAACTCTTAGTTCAAAAAATGGCGGAAAATCTATGAAAAGTCCAATTTTTAATAAAGTCTCTTTAGCATGTCTCTTTTTATAAATTCAAACGATATCTTTCAATAATTTACGTTATGCTTGGTAAGTTCTTGCATGACTTGTTAACCCGATATGAAACAACACGAAAATAATAGATTTCGGATCAACTTGTTAATGAGTTAAGTCTTTATCAGGTCACCTGTTAAAAACTCGTTAACGTTTTGAATCGTTATTTGGTCATACGTTAAGAATCTATTAAAATAACGGGTATGACACGTAAAAGACATGAACATGACCCGTTTGCCAAGTCTAGACATTAAGCATGACAATTTTTTGCAAATCCATTCACTCGATAAGAAACGACCCGCTAACAAGTCGGTTCATTATAGGGTCACATGTTAAGAACTCCTTAAGATAACGAGTAAGACATGAAAGCAACATGAACACGACTCGTTTTGCCAAGTCTAATTTACACTAAAAGAAAAAAAGGAAACTTTGAATTTAGACGCAATAAATTAAAAAGAAATATCTCACGCCTCAACCACCAGACCAGTCCATCACTTATAAAATAAAATTAAATTAAAAAAAAAGCTAAATACATTCTCTCGCTGATTGTATTAAACTACAATTGACAGTCTAGGTATTGTCCTAGATAGAACCTTTGGTTAATCATATTCTGATGTGCATGTGATGTAGGTGGCTTTCACGGTAGAATTCCCAACAGCGTTTAACAAATCCCGGCATTTGAATTGTTTTGACATGTTAATCTAAAGAATTTGAGAGAAAATCCTCTCACCATTAATTCTATGCCAAACATAAAAAACAAAACAAAATGTATTCAATATGGTTATATATTAGTGTCTTCATTTGCTCATTTTCCTTGGTGTTATCACTCTCAAACTTTCAAGCAATAGGCTACATCGCAAACGAGCTTTTTATTTTATGATTATGTTATTCAAACACCTCTTCATACTTCTCACATTCACCTTAATTTCCAGCCGTCAGGTCAATTGACTTGAAGAAAATCAAATGACATAAGTTAACAAGAAATATGTGGAAAGTAAAAATAGATGTGTGGATAACACTTATCTGATTTTATTATGTATATTCTATTTTATTAAGCCATCATATTCATTATTTACCGTCATTTTTTATTTGGTTTAGTCTAACGACCGTTTGATAAATATCGTTTTTAGTTTTCATTTTCACTGGTTTTCAGCTTAAAATCATTAAGCATTGTTATTATAGTATAAAGATCAATGACAAATCCAAACTTATAATGGAACACGTCATAGATCCCAATCTTATAGCCAGGCCACAATTAATTTTTGTGACCGCTAATTAACTACATAATTTTCATATTTGCTACCCTAATGCTTACATAATTACAAAATATTAAAAAAAATGTTGCAGTCCGTGGACATCAAATAAGAATATGATGACAAGACAACAGTGCGCTTGACCGGTAGATGATTGATCAATCATTTTCCCTTCTTCTTCAAGTATGTTTGTAGAAAATTAATTAATCAATCGCGTGGAGAGTGGAAGGAATAGAACTAACATGTAACTCGCCATCTTCTTTTTTTCTCCTTAATCTCTTATATGGATGAATATATAAATATATATAAAAAGAGAGAGAGAGAGAGAGAGATTCATCATATATATCATTATATGGTTCACCTACATGGTTTTAGAACTTGGCCAATCGTGTTTAAGCGCCAAACACTATCCTTAGAGAGTAATTCGTTGCTAGCTAGGGTTTCCATCGTCATAAATGAATAAAGGTACGTAACAAAAAATAAGAAATACAATTAGCGATAAAAGAATATATATTGTTTATTTATTTTTTTTTTTTTTTAAATTATAAAAAATGAATCAACTAGTGGTTTTGTCACGACATTCCATCTTTTCGTGGGTCAGTTAAGTTCACAGAGGCATTTCAATCTCCCATGATCATTATCGTGTTTCACTGGCAACAAGGATCGAACCCAAGAAATACCATTTTTTGACATAGCAAAAACTTTTGGTATATTCTTGTGCATGCATGCAATTGCAAGACATGGAGAATAAATCCACTTTTGAACATAGCAAAAAGGGGTCAAACCATCTGTTGATCCTAAAAATTACCAAGTCTACGTGATGCGCATTCCGAGTAATTAATAAGATAACTACGTCCTTCGATTGTGTACGGGGCATGCCAACTCGTCGGCCGAGGAGTAAAATATGTTGATGTGTCGTTGGGTGCGCTGCTGACTTCTTGATCTTGCGACTGCGGTCGAGGAAGGAACACGTCTCGGCCTTCGGGTTCTAGAGCCTGAAAACAGGCTGCTAGTTTTGCGAAGTTCAATATTAGATTCGGCATTCAATGTGCCGAATGTAGTAACCTGGTAACACCTCATTTCTCCGAGAAGGCTGATAAGATAACCTCTACCAACAAGGACTCAAAAATCCTTGTCGACCGAGACTTGGATAGGTAATAAGTCGATCAAGAAGCAGTGCTGTTTATCCAAACTGAAGGTGCTCCTTGATCAGCTGATTCTACGGCTCCAATGTTGTTTATCCAAACTGAAGATGTCGCAGATTAATTGCCTTCATAGTGATGTTTATCCAAACTGAAGATGTGTTGGCGGAAAAAAGAAAATAAAGATCTCAAGGTTGTTGAGAGGTTTCGCGTAGAGCGAGAGTTTGCGCAGGGCAGTTTGTGTGTTAAATTGGAGAGGGGCTTGAATGATGCACGTCCTTCTCTATTTATGGCAATAAACTCGGATTAGGACTCCTTAACCTAATCTAACTAGGACTCGGCCAATCCTAATTCATAACCTAATCAAATTAGGACTCGGCCAATCCTAATTCAACTAGGACTTTGAACGCACCTTTTGAACGAGCAAATTCATCTCCCGAGTCCGAGCATTCCTAGGACTCCTTATCATACTAGGTCTCGACTACTTCACCTTTATCCAAAATAATCTTCTTCGTAGCAGGATTCGGCCAACCTTGATAGAGCCGGCCCATGATAAGATTCTAAAAAAATACCTTTGGGCCGAGGATACTTCTGAGCTCGGCCCAAAATTACACTTTGAGTCCAAACACCAACATTCTCATTTCCAAATATTTCCAAAATTAAAGGAAAAAATTTGGGATCAAAACAAATTAGTAAAATAGAATAATTGAGATAAAGAAATTAATTGCCCAAACTTTGCGTACGTGCATGCATGCATGGACCATATGGTCCATATACACCTCGTGTTAACTTGGTATGATTTAACATTTGCATGCAACAAAACCACGAAAAATAAAGCTTAACTTGTGATAGAAAAATGGGTTAGTAAATTATGTGATGTAAAAAATAGAATGGTGCTATCTACACATATATTTTTACCTCTCACAAATCCTTCTCAATTTCCGACTGTCGGATTGAATGAATTGTAGAAGATCAATAGATAAAAATTTAACAAAGGTGTGTGAGAGGTAAAATAAGGTATGTGAATAGTACTATCCAAATTTTCATCAAATTATAGAGGTCGAGAAGCTCCCGTATGATCCCTGGCACTTAGGGCATTTGGAATAGGACAAAAGCAAAAAGGTTCACTCTTTATCTATGTCCGATGACTTTAGTTTTGCTGTCTGATCAACAGCCTTCTCTTTTCGTCATCCTAATGTGGATAAAAAGAAGAATAATAATATATAAAGCTTAACGCAAAATTGGCTGTAGATTCAAGTGTTACAGCTTGAGAAAATAGACTCCAGCCTCCAGCTAATCATTTTCTCGTGTACCAAAAGAACCTTTGAAATGGTACAGTGTGTGAAGTCATTGTCATTTTGATCAAACAAGAGAGAGAGAGAGAGAGAGAACTTTGATGCATTTTTAATTATTTAGTGAAGTTGATGTACATATCCAGAAACATAGATGTCATGCAGGCCTAATTTTTTATTTTATTTTATTTTATAAATATAACCGTGTTTTATTAATTTTTGTGTTATAAAACAAGTGAATGATGATCCTTAAAAATATTTAATCATACCGAACACTTAAAGGCATAAAAAACACGAAGAAGTAAACCACAAGAGAAAACTAGCTACTCGCATCATAACATCTAAAGCAAGACCCAAAACCAAACTCATGTAACCTACAATAACAAAAACCCTAATTTAACCAACAACCCTATACCTAATTGAAGCCGTGCCGGGATCGATTTCTTTGCATATCGCCATGAAGAACTCAAACTTAGTATGGAATGATCTAGTTACACATAAAGCCAAACAATAGTTTTTATTCGCTCGTATTATACAACACACGAATCAGTAAAACACAGTCACATTTAAGAAAAAGAAAATATGGCATGCATGACATCTATATTTCTACACGAGTAGATCGCCGCAAAGTTGTTCAAATATCATGATGCATCGCAGTTTAGTGAAAGTAAAGATACTGGAGAGAGGATAACATGAGTGGGCTTAGCATGAAGACGAAAAAGTCGTCATGGGAAATTCAGATATGGGAATAGCTCAGATCAAATCACTACACAAGAGGATAATATTCACCCGAATAAAGACATAAAGGAAAGGAAAAATAAAATAAAATAAGATGGATGGGAGGGGAGAAAGAATAGGCGCTCTACCTCCTCTCCTTAATGGCTAGGGTTTTTTTTTACCAGATCGAGAAGGAGAAGAATGATAAAAGTGAATGATGATCTTATATATAAAAGAATAGTGTTAAGTTATAACATGTACGAATTAGTAGAAACACATTTCAGAAAATGACTCCAAAAAATAACTTATCGGGGTGAGGATTTGAATTTGAGATTTTAAGTGGAAGGGCTAGCGGTTATTAGTAAGTTTGATACTTTGATATTTAGTTGTGACACATTGTGGCTTGTTTGTAAAAAAATAAAAACAAAAACTTCACTAACAGTCTAATATTAGTGTTATGAGTGGAAAACCCCTCCATTACGTAGCGGGGATCCGTTTTCACTCATCCCACGTACATTGAAATATTAATTGAATCCTTCTAATTTGTACGGCCCTTGTAAAATTTGGTCTGTGTTATGATATTCTTAGTGCATACTATGTGAGAGAATATGAAGATAAAATAATCTCACATCTGTGAAATAAGGGAAAAATCTTGTGAGGATTTGTAAGAGATTGAGATACTTCCCATATTACTAATTGATTTTATAGTGGAACCTTAACTTTTTTTATGGTATAAGAATAAGTTGGTCCACATTTAAAGCTCAACGCCCACATGCGTTCCATGTCCGCCCCAATTCGTGTTGTCCAGTATGTGCTATCAGAGCAGGTTGACACACATGTAAATCCCAACAGCCACACATGCTCTACGTCACCTAATTCGTATTGTCCATTTGTAAACTTGAAAACTCGTCACACATAAAAAAGTGCATGAGGATGTGAAGATATAAAAATCTTACATCACTAAAAGGAGAAACCATGTTCTCTTCCATTGTTCTCGGGGCCATGCTCAAAGCTTGTTATTTTTAATAGACGAGCTAACCAATCACATGTGTTTGTTTATTTTCGAGCTATGAGCTTTGAATTTAACTTGTCAACTACATTTTCAAGAGATAATATTACAAAGGTTGTACTTTGTTAATTACCTTTGAAGATTTATTCTTAATTTATATCGGGAAAAAAAATTCATGCGTTACTTTACTCTTTTCCAAATGTTGTGACACTTTCAATACGTAGCCTAGCTAGCCTTGTGTTAGATTTATTCTTAATTTATATTGGGAAAAAAATTCATACATTACTTTATTCTTTTCCAAATATTGTAACACTTTCAATACGTAGCCTAGCTAGCCTTGTGTTCTTTGTTGGTGACACACCTTCAATACGTAGCCTAGCTAGCCTTGTGTTCTTTGTTGTAAGACTCATAAATTTGAATATAAAAGTGAATTTTGTTCAACTAAATCTGATTTATTTGGTATTTTCCATTGTAGAGGGCATGCGTATATACGTGCGTGCATATATGTATATGTATAGTTTGTATATAATATATGTACTATTATATTTGTTGGCTTGTATTAACAAATGTGTGATGGAGATTGGTTTATAATTGAATGGTGGAGATTGTCTAGTTGATGAAAACTACTAAAAGAATCGTTAAAGATTGTATAGTTAGTTTTTTTGTAGAAAAATATAAATTGTAAACCCTCTCTCATTTCTATAATCTGTTAAACTTAAAAGATATCAATTCAAGCTTCCATTTCTTTTTAAGGCCCTCAAACTTTTTCTTCTCTGTTCACTGTGATTTGGATTTCATATCCTTTTCAATGTAGTTAATAACTTGAATTTTATATGGGATTATGTATCTATCAATATATATATAGAAGCTACTAAATATAATAATTCAAGGAGATAATTCAATTTATCTTCAAACACAACAAAAAGCCAAAAAAAAATAAAAAATCTATGTGTTCAACCTACTAGGGCTCATTCCTCCCTAAAATATAGCAAGCTTTATTGTCGTATCATATGGCCCGCAAATACAATATCTCCCTAAAAAAACATGAGGTTGTTGAAGAATTAGGGTTGTGAATAAAAGATATGATAAAAAAAAAAAGTAAAAAAAAAAAACAAAGATGAGGTTGCGGGTTGAATTTGTTAGGATAATTATTTAGAGAAAATATTTTATTGGAGAAAAAAAAAAAAAAAAAAGAGAATACACGAAATAATTTCGAACACTGAAAAAATTCAGTTGAACAAGTAGCACAATGGAATTTCCACAACAACAAAACAAAATATCTAATGAAAGCCCATTACGTGAAATTTACATATTTTTTGTTTTTATACGTATATGAAACTATAAATACAACATGAACAAAAGCCCGCATGTTTATTAATTTGTAATTAGAATTAAAAATTAAGAAGTTATATTCGTTATTTACATGTTTACTAGGACAAGTGATACCTTTACAAAAATAAGAAATTCAAATTTTCTTTTAAATTTATACAAGCAATATTAAGGGAGAGGAATCGAATTTGATACCTTATGGTGCAAAGGTGAATCATTTAACTCTTAATTTTGAAGGAATTAGACTCTTTAGGAGATATATTATTAGAATATGGATAATACTTGTATCCCCTTATGCAGGGATGCACATATCTCTCATTTGCGAATACTCTTGACCGGATAAAATCAACGATCATAATCGTTCAACTTATTTCCAATTGAAATGATTTTTTGTAGAAGTGATCTTCAAATAAAGATTAAGAAATAGAACGGTTACAATTTTAAAATTTGTACGATCAAGATACATTCTCAATGGGAATGAGCTCATCCCCCTAAGGAGGGAATGCAAGGATAGAGTTCATTATTTTGTAGGAAATTATTTTTGTACACTCGTTTTCTCCTTGCGCACATCATCTTTGTTTTTTTTTTTCTTTAGTTCTCCTTTAATTTATGCAACAAAAAATAAACATCCACGGGATAAAAAATGATGTAAAAAAATCACTTCATTTTTTTGCTTATTATGCATCACCTTTATTTCTCAAATTTCACCTAGCATATAAAATAATTTATCGAGAACAACGTCATTTTAGTAATCAAATTGGTTTTCATTTTGATTGAAGTGAATTAGTAAATAACTTATAGTATAATGTTAGGGAAACCAAATTTGCAAACCAAATGATGTGTCATTGATATGAAATAATCACGTTTATCAATATTTAAGTAATAATCCAATCATCAACATCTACATCATTTAGTGTACAAAATTTGGTTTCCCTAGTTTTTGATAAAATCAAGGGAATTGTTATTGATAATTCAAAATTCTCATTTTGAACTCCGAACTTTCTATATTTAGAAAGAAAAATATACTTGTGAGTAATGCAAATGAAAATTTTAAAGTGCAAATAACAGTTCTTAGAATCAATATGATACTTTCTAATATGCATGGAGAGAGGTTAGAGCATCTCCAAAGGAGATGCCAAAATGTACACATTAGCTAGAACAATAAAAAGGACCATACTAATATTCTCCAACCGAAGTGTCAAATCTTGTGTGGCTATGACATGGATTGATAGTAAAAGAGGTTGCTGTCAAATTTGACAGCAACTTCAAATGTTTTTTTATTTATTAATTATTAAATGTATTTTATGAACTTTTAATTAGTTTAATCATTTATTGTAATTAATGTTGAGTTGAGCGATGCAATTATCCTATTTTTTTCTTCTTTTCAATCATGGAAGGTGAACAGATTACTGATTAGACTTTAAATGTCCTTTATTAAAATTTAATTAGTTTAATAATTTTTTTATAAATAATAATTTAATTTGACATATCAGTTGGAAAACAAAACTTTAAAAGATGTTAAAGTGCCACATAAGCTGTCAAAATTTAAATTTTATTATTCAAAATTTGACATTTTTTTTTAAAATGATATTAGAACTCAGACGCATAGAACGAGTACATCCATTCCATCTGACGTGGCAATGCTAAAGTTTATTCGAGACAATTTAGTATGCAATTTCAACGAGAATTTGGTGAACTCAATCTCCTAAAGTAAAATTATACAGACATGTCATTCAGTGGTGTTTATCCCCAAATCTGCGGTTAGGAACTTGGGAGTTGGGGGTGGATTTTTTCTTACTTGTAGTTTAAGTGAGTTTTGTCCCTTGGGTCCAAAAGCGACGTTTAATCATAACGGACAAGACCTTTATTTTGATCGGAATAGCAAGTACTTGGAACTTGTCCAAACTTTTTCTCACTTACAGTTTTAAACCTTTTTTTTTTTTCTTCTTCTTCTTTTGTTATCATGCTTGCAGTTTAACTTTACCATACATCTTCCAACTCATGCCAATTCATTTCCCACCGCCACCCCTTGGATTTTTGGTACTTCCAATTTCCCAACAGAATGATTGAATTAGTGAACCAGTTTTATACACAGATATATGTATATATAGAGAGAGAAAAAGGAGAGAGAGACGAGAGCAACTGGATGTGTTGTGTTTCCCACCAATTTAACCTTTTTATGCGACTGAATAATCCTTGAAAAGCTTCTTCCTCTCTTTCACCTTCTCTCTCTCTTACTTTCTCTCTCCTCTCCTCTCCTCAAGTGGGTCATTCTCTTCGAGGTCTTACTCTCCCACTTGCTGGTCTTTGCTGTCTTCTGCCTCTGCTACCTGCTCCCCTTTTTTTCTCTTTTATTTTTCTTTCTATTTTTTCAAACTCCATACCAATACCAATACCAATACCCTGCTCTCCCTTCTCTATGCTTTTGTCTGTCTCTGAATACAGAAGAAGAAGATCCAATTCTCCCAGCTGGGAGTTTCTGCTTTCTGAAAAGTTTTGCTTCGATGAGGTAACATGGATGGATCAAAAGTTTTGATATTTGATTGATACAATCCTGTTGTGTTTTGCTGTTTTGGGTATTTGTTTCTGGGTTGAACTTGATATCCAATACTGGGGTTTTGTTTCTCTGTGGAAAAGCACTTTCAATCTAGGCATCTGGGGTTTTCCTGGTACTGGTAAAGGTTGAAACTTTACTGGGTATTGCTTGGAATGGTGGATTTTGGATATGATTGGGGGGTTTTGACCCTTTGAAGGGCTCTGTTAAGTGCTTCTGCAAAAAGAGCTTTTTGGATTGCTTTTCGGCTTGTGGTGATTTAGTGCTTAGGATTTCATGCTTGGTCCAAGACAATGGAGATGCTTATGGCCAGATTTTTATTTCTTTGGCATTCGATTTTGTTGTGACTTATGAAAACAATATGAAGAACCTTATTAAGAAACTGCATAACATGTCCAACCAATCAAAAGATTCAGAAGGGTCTGCAGCTTCATCAAGGGGCAGTAAGTCCATTAGCAAGTCGTCCTCTGAAAGGGAAAGGCTTTTGCACTCAAGGTCCCATCCAGGTTCTGAGCATAAACCCTTTTCGGGGATTTCGGGTTGGTTGAATTCAGTTGGCAATAGGCATACCCCTAGTCCCCCATCATCTTCAAATGTCAATAGGGCCGAGAGAATGGAGCAGCCACCTGATGCAGCTGTTAGTGGGAGTGGTTTAGATGTTGTTTCCGATACAGGTAGGCGCGATTCGGGGTCTAGTACCTCAAGGGATGCTGATATAACAGAAGAGTATCAGATTCAATTGGCTTTGGAATTGAGTGCTAGGGAAGATCCAGAGGCAGTTCAGATTGAGGCTGTTAAGCAGATTAGCTTGGGGTCTAGTGCTCCTGATAATACTCCAGCTGAAGTTATAGCATACCGCTATTGGGTACGTTTCTTTTTGTGTACTTTCTGATTGAATTTCGGTTGACTTACTGTTCATTATCTTCAAATACAATCAAACTAGACCAAACGGTGATCAACATCCTCTCATTTAATTTTAACTTGGAATTTGTTTGGTTTGTCAACTTTCCGCTTATGGTATGTTAATGATATGGCAGCTTGAAACTAAATGAAAGTTCACTTGTCTTATGTACTTAGATGAAAGTATTCTAAGTACTAGGCTTTAGTTACCTTCGTCGCCAAAAGTGTAAAAAAAAATTGTGCGGAAATATATTGGTGACAACATTATTGCTCCTGTGATCCTTGCCTCTTCAATACCTGTGATGAATGAGACACTGGACACCTTTTATTGATAACCTGCTGGCAGTTTAAACAATGTTGTTGAAAGTCATCATCAACGGTGCTGTGTATCATCTGCAACTACTTGTGTCAAAGCACGAGTAGTGAATATACAAAATCTATACCTGCACAAAAATTGGGAAGGAAGTTGGTGAAGGGTGGGTGGGACTTCTACATTTTGAGAAGGAATAAATAGTTTCCTATTGTCAGGAACAACCGCCAAAAACTGGAGCATTTCTGTCCTGCTGCTCATCAACATGGCTATGAAAATTTAACCCTTCAACCTAGAATCTCACATCTGTGTTCTATGTTATGTTTTCGCTAGCAGCATGTAGTGCTTCTTAAATTTAATTTGTCTCTTCAGTTTTGTAATGTTTAATTTTTTTTTCTAACCTGTCTCATATCGTAGATTTATCTATTCTCACAGAATTACAATGCTCTTAGCTATGATGACAAGGTCGTGGATGGGTTCTATGATCTGTATGGAATATTGATGGAGTCAACCTCAGAAAGAATGCCTTCCCTTGTTGATCTGCAAGGAGCACCTTTGTCAGATAGTGTCGCCTGGGAAGCAGTTTTGGTCAATCGAGCTGCTGATGCAAATTTGTTGAAACTTGAACAGGTGGCCCTAGAATTGGCTGTAAAGTCAAGTTCAGATCCTCTGGTTTTTGTAAACAGCAATCTGGTGCGAGAACTTGCTCTTTTAGTTGCTGACTACATGGGTGGACCAGTTGCGAATCCTGAAAACATGTTGAGAGAATGGCAAAATCTTAGTTACAGTTTGAAAGCAAACATTGGTAGCATGGTTTTGCCACTGGGTTCTCTGAGGATTGGATTAGCTCGACATCGTGCATTGTTGTTCAAGGTACTTGCTCTCTACAGTGGCATGTATGCTTTGTTCCATCATATTATTTATATCATGGTCTTCCATTACTGGTTTCTTATCACTCACCTTTTATGTTGGTAACTAGGTTTTGGCTGATAGTGTGAGCATCCCATGCCGGTTGGTGAAAGGACAACAATACACGGGGTCCAGTGATGTTGCAATGAACTTTGTAAAAATTGATGATAGGTAACTCTTACAAGTGTGTTAACCTTTAATGAAGACACTTGATTACGTTGTTTTTGCTTTTTGTTTTCCATGCCTTAAGAAATGATTCTACACTCATATATAAGGTATTTTGGACGTGTTAATTGTCAAATATTGCTGCAAATGCTCTCAGGCCATTAAAGTGTGTATCATTATGTTTTTCTCATTTGAAGTTCCACAATCGTATTCTGTTTTTAAGATATGTACCATGTGCATTTCAGGGAGTATATTGTTGATCTGATGGCAGACCCCGGCACACTTATTCCATCTGATGCAGCTGGATCACATATAGAATATGACGAATCTTACTTTTCCGCCAGTCCTTTGTCTAGAGACATTGATTCCTCTCATGTTGCTTCTTCCAGTAGTGGAGTTGGGAGTTCGTATGAAGAACATTCGGACTTTGGAACATTAGAGAAGAAATCCAGGTTAAGAAATTTTGCTTCTTCCACAAGGGATTCCGAAGAGAGAGAAAAACCAGTTTCTCGTGCAAATTTACCCAGACCAACTGAATGCGAGGAACAACCCAAGATGCCTTCAGATGAATTTAGATATGCCTCTGATGTAGAAAAGATGCTGGTGCAGGAACTTCCAGGAAAGCCAAATTATCCTTTTGCGCATGCAAGATCCCCTTCATGGACTGAAGGTGTTAGCTCTCCAGCCGTTCATAAAAAGAAGGTTAAGGACGTTTCCAAATACATGATTGTGGCTGCCAAGGAGAATCCAAATCTAGTTCAAAAGCTTCATGATGTTTTACGTGAAAGTGGAGTTGTTGCTCCCCCGAACCTGTTTAGGGAAATATATCCAGAGGAGTTAGATGTGTCAACAGTTGAGACCAAGCACCAGGCAGAAGATAAGAGCGAACATAAAGAAAGGTTTGGAACACAAAAAGCTATAAGTCAAGATGATAAAAGGCCAGCTCACTCTCTGCCTCCTTTGCCTCAGCAAAGGGTGAATCTTAAAGCTAGTACTTCCGGTCAACCAGAGATTCTTAAGCCTGTGGAAGGTTTAGGGTTCAGCCTTCCACTTGATACGAGGGAAGTGGCTGGCCAGAATATCTCATCACAGCCTGAAGCATCTCCAGTTAAACATACAAAGAATGTCCCTGTTGCTGCAGCAGCAGCGGCTGCAGCAGCTGTTGTTGCATCGTCTATGGTAGTTGCTGCAGCAAAGTCAAGTACTGACCCAACTCTCGAACTTCCTGTGGCGGCTGCTGCCACTGCGACTGCTGCAGCTGTGGTTGCAACAACTGCAGCTGTCAATAAGCAATATGAGCAGGGTATGAGAAGTGATGGAGATGCAGAAAGTGGTGGTTTTGAACCAAGGGGCAGTGGTGGCCGTGAACATGATGCTTTGGGAGTTAGTTCAGAAGGCGAGCGAACATCAGATCGATCGGCAGGTAATGAAAGCACTAGATCTGACGTCACAATTGATGATGTTGCAGACTGCGAGATTCCCTTTGAGGATATCATCTTGGGTGAACGTATTGGACTTGGTACTGACCTCTGCATTATGCTATAAATGTTCTACTTCTCATATCTAAACAAAACTAGTCTAAATGGTGTTCTGTCTCAATACTCAAATTCTAATTTCACATGTTCATACCCTGTACACTGCAGGATCGTATGGGGAGGTCTATCATGGAGACTGGCATGGGACTGTAAGTTTTCAGATGCTATTCCTAAAAGTTGAGCCATTGTATTGTCTGCACGCATTGTGGCATTTTGAGTGTTTTTCGTTATTTGGTTTTACAGGAGGTTGCTGTGAAGAGGTTTCTAGACCAAAAGATTTTGGGCGAATCACTTGATGAATTCAGAAGTGAGGTACAAGCTTCGACCTTCACCCATTTCATGAACCTTTTCGTGTTCGATCATTTTATGGCATCAATGCATGCTATCTCCTTACTAGCTGGGGAGGACAGGAAGTATTCTGCCAAGGGGGTGGAAGGAAAAACTTTGTTTGAGAGGGAGAGGGGGGAGTACACTACTAAACCTAAGAATTATTTGCACCATTTATATAAATGTAGTTAAAACTTTACAGGGACCACCATGGTTCGGTTATCGCTTTAGGTGTTCTAGATTCGTTTAATTATAGTGAATGAAGTAAGGAGTTCTCTCTCTCCCTAGAGTAACATTGTATCCTTCTATGTACTTAGGCAGTGTTTGGTTGCTGGAATAAACAGTAGAATGGTATGGAATCACAATTGCATTGGAATGGAATCGATGTTTAGGAAGTTAGAGGGTAAAGTAGAAATATTCTCCATGTTTAATGTGCTTTCCAGAATCTTTCCTTCAAATATTGAAGTTAATCTTTTATTCGTAAAATTTGAAGGTTCGGATAATGAAAAGAGTCAGGCATCCTAATGTTGTTCTCTTCATGGGTGCAATAACTCGCCCTCCAAATCTTTCCATTGTTACAGAATTTCTTCCAAGGTATTCCAGAAATTTCATTCTCTTTTTATGAAACAGTTACTTTCGAGTGTCTTTTATGGAATTCAACTTGTTTCATAGATATTGTCGTAACTAATAGTTCTTGATTCTTAATTCTACACAAGTACCATTCACAAGGATTGGATTTTATTGTAGTTTATTTTTAACTATTACCCTCAGTTTCTTAGAAATAGATAATATTGATCTTCATTTGGCGTCGTAGTCTGGCTGAAACAAAACGCAGCACTGATTTTGTGTTTTTTGAATTATCGAATTTCGTTGTTTTGACCTTGGTCTATATATTTATGTATATAAGAAGTTAAGAACTGCATTGTGTTGATTTGGTTAATTATATTCATGCATTATTAATATGTTATATTTTGCAGAGGTAGTTTATACAGGTTATTACACCGGCCTAACAATCAATTAGATGAGCGAAGGCGCTTGAGGATGGCTCTTGATGCGGTAATATTCTCTCGTTCTTTCCATTATTCCAGTATGAGCCAACAATCATGTATTGTAATTGATATCTTCATCTAGCTTAACTTTGTTTTTTCATCAAATCTTCAGGCTCGCGGAATGAATTACTTGCATAACTGCACTCCAGTAATTGTACACCGTGATTTGAAGTCTCCAAATCTTCTTGTTGACAAGAATTGGGTTGTGAAGGTGTGTTTCTTATCTCTTTGGCGATATTCCTGTACACATATAATGTATGGGTAGGATGTGAAGTTTTCTGCTTGTTATTAGGTCTGCGATTTTGGATTATCACGAATGAAGAACAGCACATTTCTCTCATCAAGGTCGACTGCAGGGACGGTAAAGCCCTACTCGATAACTTCTCTTTCTCAAATGCTGCATATATTTGATTTATTAAATCTTGAAAGCTATATCTTCAGGCTGAATGGATGGCTCCGGAAGTGCTACGAAATGAACCTTCCGATGAAAAGTATGTGTACTCCCCACCAAATGTTGTATTATGTGTAACTTTTGTTTCCGTAGTTTTAGTTTTACTGATATATAAAATTTGGTTTACTGTGCAGATGTGATGTTTATAGCTACGGGGTCATATTATGGGAGCTCTCTACGATGCAACAGCCATGGGGGGGAATGAACCCGATGCAAGTTGTTGGTGCAGTTGGATTTCAACATCGCCGTCTTGATATTCCAGATAATATAGATCCTGCAGTTGCAGATCTCATTAGAAATTGCTGGCAAACGTGAGTATGCTTTCGGTATCTATTTTTCTTGTTTTATTTTCGTAATTATAGTCTTATCATTTGTAAATCAATTCAAATGTGTATTTGGGCAGATGAACAAACCCTTACATTTGACCTAATTAACATTGCAGAGATCCAAAATTGAGACCGTCGTTTGCTGAGATCATGGCTACTCTGAAACCGTTGCAGAAGCCGATAAGCAGAAGTGCACAGACCTAGTGCACAAGTAGGCAGTTGCCATTGGAAGGTTCAGCCATCCTGCGCCGGAGAATCCCCAGCTGGCTGGCTGAAATAGTGAATATCGGCTTGTTTGACAGCCAAAGTATGGATGAAGGCAAGTTGTACATTTGATTGGAACAACTTCTGAGAAAGAGATTGAAGATCATGACCTAACATATACTCCAATTTGAAAATTTTCGTTTTCCTTTTTGATTTTTCGGTTTCCTCCTCATTTCTGTTTTCCCAACAGGGCGGCCATGTGCAAGGTTGTGTATTTGTTTGTAAAGAATTCATTGGCAATTGTTGTAATCGATGTTTTGATTTCCAGTGTCCGTTGGTCGGAAGAGTATCTTGTTGCCTGAACCTTAAGGTGAAAAGGCAATAGTTCTTACTGCAAATTGAGTACCATCGACGGTTTGACATACAGAATCCGATATACAAAAGAATAATGTCATTTCTACTACATTTAGCGGCCACATTGCTTATTCCTCTCTAATAAAGATGAGCCGCACTCGTGTTTATAGGATTCACTTGTATTAGTGAGGCGGTCAACAATGTCCAGGACCCAAAAAAGGCTAGGCTTGTGGGACAATAGAAAGAAGAGCAACCCACCATTTTAATTTTCCATCATATACATGGATAAGGTAGGGACCAGGACCTACTTAATGGAAGAAAGTTCTTGGTTCCCCGTTTTTCACTTGGCAGCTCAATCAACATTTTTATCTTCTTAGAAATGGCCTCCTTCTCTGGTTCTTCACCATTTATCTCCCACTCTCTAACAAGACCAAACCACTTCTCTCCTTGTTCATCACAAACGCCGCCACTTCCGCCCCAAAATCTGCCTTCACAACCGCCTCATTCTCCGACGCCAATTCAGCAGCTCAGCACAAGTTCATCCGAGCAGCCGCCGACATCGGTAAAAGCAGAGCAGCAGAAGCCTTCCAATACCAAAACCAAGGCAGACTCCACAGACTGGATAGCTTCCACCTTGACAAGGAGGTTTGGGATTGGTGCTGGCCTTGCTTGGGCTGCCTTTCTCACAGTTGGTGTTGTCTCTGAGCAAATAAAGACCCGCCTTGAGGTCTCCCAACAAGAATCAAACACAAGGTTTGCAAATATATGTATATACATATACATATATCCAAATTATATATTTATATTTTTTGATAATTATATATTTGTGCAGAAACGTTGAGAAAGAAGAAGAGGTGGTGTTACCTAATGGAATAAGGTACATTTCTCCCTTCAACTTTGAGGTTAAGCTAGTTTTCCAAGCACTTATGAGCATGTATAAGCACTTTCAAACGGACCCTAATTAAACACATGCATTTTTGCGTGCAGATACTACGAGCTAAGAGTTGGTGGCGGGGCTACTCCGAGGCCAGGGGACTTGGTGGTGATCGACCTGAAGGGCAAAGTAGAAGGCAGCGGACTGGTGTTTGTGGACACATTTGAGAGGGAGAAGAAGCCGTTGGCTCTGGTGGTGGGGTCAAGGCAGCCTTACAGCAAGGGAGTGTGTGAAGGGATAGAATATGTGATGAGATCCATGAAGGCAGGAGGCAAAAGGAGAGTGGTGGTTCCTCCAAGCTTGGGGTTTGGAGAAAATGGTGCAGATTTAGGCCCTGGTCTGCAAATTCCTCCTTTTGCAACCCTAGACTATATTATTGAGGTTGACAGAGTCTCAATTGCACCTGCATGAGGATCGTTCATTCTGTATTTGTTAATTGTATATTTTTTATATTGATAAAAGAAAATGTGGAACAAATAATTTGCGTTTGGTTACATATAGGGTGTAACTTAGATAGGAAATTTCGATTCCGACCAACTCCGAATTGAGAATTTCTAATTCTGATGCATCCGAATCCGAAAAATTGAATAGGAATCGGATGGTAATCACTTTAATGCCTACTTAGTTACAAGGTTACGCTACCAAATTTGACAGTTAAGGTCATCTTCAACTAAAGGAGGGTCAAAGGGCTCCTTTTAGCCCTATAGTCTGCAAGAAATTATATTTGAATGAACAATGTCATGCAATATTTTATATCATCTCCAACTGAGGCCAAATGGTCATATGCCAAACATAGCCATTTGACAAAAAATAATCTCCAACTGAGGGGGTTAAAGGGCTATAAGCCAAACATAATTTATTATTTTAATTGAATTAATATGGTTATTTTAATTGAAGGGTCTGACATCAGGTAGCCGTTGGCATTCAAATAGGTTGAGCTGGAGAGGCTGGCAAAATGTAAAGCTTGACATTCTGGCGCTGAAGGGTTGGGTTGGAAATGGCCTGCCCGCTAGCCTGATTTGGGGGTATTAGCTTGGTGGATTCCACAAGCCCTTTGGACTAGCCCTCGGTTAGAGACGGTTTTCGTGTAATTTTGATTCATTTTTAGCCGTATGACCCTTTAGCATGTCGGTTGGAGATGGCTTAAAAAACTTAATGTAAACCCTATTAAATTTTATCAATTTTATAATAGGCCTCCGATGTGGGACAACATGAAGACTCTATTGTCGAGTTGTGCTTGTAACTTTCTATTCCGTTCCAAGGACCGCGTTACAAACAAATCAGGGCTAAAAAATTCACCATTTCTCTTTCAGACTTTTTGAGAGAGAGAGGGAGAAAGAGGGAAATGGTGTTAAAACTGCAGCCAGAGACTTTTTCCTATTGTATTGAATTTTCGAAGAGCTTCCTTTCCACTTTTTGATATCTCAGCAGCTGCAAGCAAAGCATAGAGCTTTTTATTCAGGAGCAAAAACCCAGAACAATTTCCATGGGAAGAGTCTTGGATTCCAATTTCTTAGCTCTCACTGCCATTGTCACTGTAACCTCTCTCTCACTCTCTCTCTAAAAGCTTTCTGCTTTCTGTTTTGTATATCTTTTTTCCTATTGGGTTGAATTTTCTCTCTAGAATATCTGCAATATTTATTTATTTATTTTTGATTTATTAAGGTGGGGTATCAGTTGTTGTTCTTCATAGTCACTGCTCTTCTCAAGTTCGACAAAGTCACTGACTTTGCTGGTAATTCTTCTCTCTGAACTGAATTTATTTCCTGAGAATTGGATAGTTAATTAACTTAATTTCCTGCTTATCAATACTAATTAGAAACTGATTGGGTTGTTTGGTTGCCAAGAAAATGCTCAGATTTGATTTTTGATATAATTGTGACATTTTTTGTCTGTGATTAAA
This sequence comes from Pyrus communis, assembly GCF_963583255.1. Taxonomy (NCBI): domain Eukaryota; kingdom Viridiplantae; phylum Streptophyta; class Magnoliopsida; order Rosales; family Rosaceae; genus Pyrus; species Pyrus communis. The sequence continues at coordinate 25,318,488 of NC_084814.1, forward strand.
TTTCGTCTTCCTTTTACATTTCACAGGAAGTACCAATTTTGTTATACTTGCTATTCTGACCTTGGTTGTCAAAGGTTCATGGCATTTTAGACAGGTATTGTATTATTATCTCCCGAAAGGTGTTTAATTTGCTCGCAGTTCGTGTTGATAACGGATAAAACAAATCTTCGGGTTTTTTTTTCTTCAGGTGGTGTTGAGTTTGCTTGTGATAATATGGGGTCTTCGCCTCGGATTTTTTCTACTGATGAGGTATTTTGATGCTTTTGTGTCATTCTATTAAGCTGGTATACTTGCAGCATTGTCGACTGTCGCGTACAACATTACCTATATCGAAATCCAATCACAATTTTATTTCTCAAAGCGTTTCCTCATCAGGATTTTGCAATGGGGAGAGGATCGGCGTTTTGATGAAATACGTGGTAATCTAGGGAAGTTAGCAGTTTTCTGGATATTTCAGGTTCTCTTGCTTTCCCTGTTTTCGATTTTATTGTACATCATTGTGTTGTGCTTGTTCTCTGAAGGATAAAGTGGATATGATTCTTAGAAGCAACCTGATTTTTCTGCAGGCTATGTGGGTATGGACTGTGAGTTTACCTGTAACAGTTGCTAATGCAAGCAACAGAATGCCATCGATCCAAGCTGCAGACATAATTGGTTGGATTATGTGGTCTGTCGGTTTTTCAGTTGAAGCTGCAGCTGATCAGCAAAAGTTAACTTTCAAAAGTTCTCCACAAAATAGAGGAAAGTGGTGCAATGTCGGACTATGGAAATACACTCGTCATCCAAACTATTTTGGTGAGGTTAGTATCTTCACATGCTTGCATTGTCTGCCTCACATACTTGCAAGTAATGACGTAATGAGACTCACAGATAAGTGGAAATATCATTCATCCAAGAAATTTCGACATGTTATATCTTTGCGTTAATTCTGTCAAATTCAATTGGAACCTTTATAAATGTTGTTGCTCAGATATTCCTTTGGTGGGGAGTATTTGTGGCTTCCACACCCGTATTGGAGGGTGCAGAGTGGCTGGTGATTCTTGGACCGATCTTTCTCACGTTGTTGCTTCTTTTCATCAGTGGCATCCCGTTGCTTGAGGTTTGCTTCTTCCCCTTTCTTATTGCCAAAATTCGTCGCACTTGAAAAGTTGCTAATGATTTGTGGTTGAACAATAACAGGAATCTGCGGATAAGAAGTTTGGAAACATAGACGAATATAGGCTGTATAAAAGATCGACTAGGTAAACTTCAGCTTTTCTTTTGGCACAAGTTTCATTCGAGTATGAATTGCAGTATCTGTGACCAACCTATTCATTATTTTGCAGCCCTCTGATACCGCTACCTCCAGTTATATACAAGAACTTACCGTTGTGGTTCAAAACAACTTTTCTCTTTGAGTTTCCTCTCTACAGCCGTAATCTTCCTCAAGAAAAGCCTAACTGGTAAGGCTACAATCTGTTAGAAATTATATTTTTTTTCCTCCTGAAGGCATAACCCTCAACTTATCATGTGCTGGTGTTGAGTTCATACATGTGCATATCTGCAATCATAAGATGAGTCTTCCACACATGGAAAACGCTTAAACAAGAAGCAATTTAAACACACAATCAGTGCGTGCGCATATTCTGAGTGCGAAAGAAGTCTGGAAGTCGACAGTCTAGGGTATCCATAGGAAGAAACATTTTGAAAAATCAGGGGTTGAAACTGTAAACTAGATCTCCAAGGTAAAGTAGGAGCGTCCGGAATTAGGAATTGCCGTAATGAGAGAAGAACGGTTAAGGTGGTTTGGGCATGTGAACTGAAAACCTATAGGTTCTCAGGTTAGAATATATGATTATGAGACAGGGGAACACCTAGGAAGACTTGGAAGGAGACTAAGACAAGACATGGAGTACTTGGAGCTAACGGAAGACTTGGCACAAAAACAAGCTTAGTAGCGTTCTAGGATTCGTACAACTAACCTTAGTGGGATAAGGCTTCTTCTTGTTAAAACTGTAATCTTAGGAGGTTCTGGTTCGATCATTCAATAGTGCATATATTTCATTTGCTAGGTTTATGTTTTGATATGCCGAACTGTTCGAACTTGTAAGACGTTGCCATCTGTGGAAGGTGTAGAACAAGCCGGGTAGAACGAAGAAGCGACGGATTGAAGATCGGCTAGCTTCCGATTCTTTTGTAATACTTCGAATTGTAACGATTGTATGCATTTATATGTTCCTCAACAAAGTATAAAACTTCAGTTGAATGAAATGTTATCCTAATCTTTATTTTTGATAAAACGGTCGATTTTATTAGATTAGATGTTAGATTAGTCATCAATGGAGTTCGAACTCACGCCGTCATGAAATGGTTCAACTCTTTTCCATTATTGTGGTAAAAGGCTACTTGCAAGAGTTCAAACCCATGTCGTCATGCAAGGGCTCAACTCATTTCCACTATTGTGGTAAAGGGTCACTTGCAGTAATATCTAAACTACTTTGATAGGAATTCAAACTCGGATATAGAGGTGCGCTTGCTGCCCTAGCCAAACTTGACTACCCCTATATTCACGGAAAACAACTGTGATCGAATGAGAGCGAGCATTGAATTCAGGCTCAAGCTTGAAAACACTTAATATCATGTTTATAATATTCATGTAATTGTCGATATTTCCATCAAAATATTAGAAAAATCAATGATCAACATGAAAAAAGGCGGTGAAATATAAACTTCACTTGATATCAACGAGATATAAGAAAACCAATGAATATCAATGATATTTATTGATATTTTGCCGGAACCTACTACAAATTTGAACTTTTAATATTTTTGTGAGAAATTTTCTCTTATTTCGACTAAATAATTAATTTATATACTTACCCTGTTGCAAATTTTCTTAATTACTATCGAAGGCAACCAATTTTGACATCAACATATCCATTGATATTTCTATAACTTTGCATATCGACATTTCCACTTATATTGATATGTTAAACACTGCAGAGTGTCAAGCTGTGTACCGATTTATATTTATTAATTCCGAAATAACAATACATCCCTACCGTTCAGATCGTTCACTGATTTATTAGTCATTTGGGGAAAAAAACTGCACAAATTACACCCCTACAAATTGAGACCTCCTAAAAATTGAGGAATAAACACAAAAAATAAAAATACAAAGAAATTATACTAAACTATACACCAGCAGTGTTGTTAATGTTTTCCAAGGATATGACAGCCCCGGATTTCATCTCATTTGAAGCTTGAGAACGGGACATTAGAATGTAAATAACCCACAAATGAAGGCACACGAAGTAAATCGCGGCCCATATTTTCGCAGTCGGATTCCTCCTCAAAAACACTACTCCGGCCAAGAATATGGACTCCAATTGCTGAAGTGCTGAACCCAGGTGCTTCCTGCCCGACCGGATTCTGTCTTCGAATAAAGGTCTGCCTGATTCTATGTCCCTTGACGAGGCAGCGGAAAATTCGGTCAATGACTTGCTTTCGTCTAGTGACCTCGAGACAGCCTGCATGATGCATAAATTTAGTACTGTCCCTTGGATGGATCATCTTGCGCATTTAAGTTTCGTCACAAAAGAGTTATCTGTATAATCAACATACCTCAATTCTGAACAGAAGAGTTGCCTTCTCGGAGGAGAGAGCCTCAACCTGGTTCAAGTGGAATCATAAACAATAGCCTTTCAAAAAAACAAACCACATCTAATATTTGAGAATCTAGGCTACACGAATTCCTTAATTAGTACGTAAGGGGCTAAAGGAAGCATCGATCATGTTGTTGTTGTTATATATGAATGCAGAATCGATTGTCAAAAGAGAAAATTATAAAAAAATGTGCATCTTAGTTACTTTCATTTAACGGGTCCCATCTCTATTGAAGCTTAAAGGTGTCTCAGCTGTATAAAACTTGACCATCAAATGGAATATGATTCTATTCAGAAAATGTTCAAAAGCTTTTAGTTCCATTTTGTTGTTCGTTTTTCAAGTCTGGTGCATCTCTGGGTTCTTTGCAACGTTCCTTTCTTAATTATATTCTGTTTATTTTTTCAATAAACATACAAGTCGGTGATAAAGGCAAACCCAGATGTTTTTTAATGGTCTTATTTAGGTAACCAGACAAAACCTCTCACTTGAACGACCAAGGGAATTAAGAACGGTGTTGGAATGACAAACCTGGGCTTGTTTATGAATCAAATGGTCAGTCATCTGAGCAAGCCTTCGCTTGAGCTCAATTTCTATTTCTGTTGGATCCTCTATCTCTTTCCTTGTCATTTCAATGTTTGCTTCCAGCTCCTGTGCCTGAAATGTAACACGTAATTTTTCTTGTAAATGATTACGGAATATCACAAAATGTGGGCAATGCACGAATCATCCAACAGTTCTATCAGGAAACACCATTTAATCAATGCTGCCAAAAGCTTCAGTTTTAGTGTTCATAGTCTTGATGAAATGTTGATTACTTTGTGGCCTAACATCCTTCAATGGATCTATTTACTTCCAAAAACGGAAAGATGACAGTCAGATGAATCTAGCTTCGAGGGTGTCACTTAGAGAGATTGTTTGATCTGAACATAGAAGTGAACGTATTCAAGAGATGGAAAAATCCACAATTCCTGGAGGCGTTGCACTAAAAACCTGACAAATAAAACCCAAGCTATTCACAACTTTTAACAGCACAAGACCAGTTTCTTTAGCCGTATGCAAACCACATGAATTCACTATCAAGCTTTAACTTTTCACAATATTCTATCAAGTAGTTCCCCGTGCCCAAGTAAATATTAACACACACAGAGAAAGGGAGGAAAGACATAATGGATCAGCAGTTAAAAACTCTCACAGCTTTTGAATATTATAATGAAATCCTCTAACCTTATCTTGCAATCGCACAATTTTATCGGTAACAAAGGCATACTCTGCCTCCAAAATCTCTCGTTCAAGTTCAATTCCTTTTGACGCTGCTACCTTCTTTAGAGATAATTTTGTTTGATGAGTGTCGGAGATCTTCCTCCTGAGCTCTACAAGAAGACAAAGAGTTCCAAGGGATGATACACCAAACACAATATTGATTTCAACATAACATTGAAAATTTCCTTACATTGTGAAATTATTCACTGCTTTACAATATAAAGTCAATATCAGGCCAAAAAAGAAGTCGGACTCTATTCTCAATCTACTATATTCAGAACTTTTGTTTATACTCAAATCCTTTAGCCCTCGAGAGGAAATTTATATTTAAAAATGAAAAAAAATATATATATAAAAAGGACTTTTTCTAGTTTCCACACCCAATTCATTAGTTTACGATTCTAAAGAACTTACCTTCCTGGTTCACTTCTTTTAACTCAATTTGCTGTCGGAGTTCTGCTACCTGATTCGCCTGGACTCCCGAAAGAGTAAAAGAAGAAAAAGGGAAACACATCAGCAGGAGTAAAAAAACAAAAACAATAGTATTGATAACGCAAAGCAACCAAAACACATGTGAAGCGTTTCGAATTCCCAATAATTGAAATGAGAGACAAGAAGGAATGACTTTAAGCAAAGGATGATTTTTACAGTATTATTTCTCCACCATAATTGATCCACCAAAACAATTTAACCAACTGGACAATTATCTATTGCTCAGAACATCAATTCAGAAGATTATAAAATGTCCATTGGACCACATCAATCATCTGAATCAGGATATAATCATACCTCTACTTGTAGATTCCATTGCACATTGGCTAGGGATTTTGCAAGATCTGCATTTGAAGTCTGCAACCAATTTTAACCTTTAGCAATAACAAAATTCCTAACTATGAGCACGGACTAAAAAGTTCGACAAAAGGGGAAATTCTTATTTCTAGACATAACTCAGAATGAAACAGAATTGTTTTTCTAATACACATAAGAAACAGATTGGAAAAGGTTGTAGTACCTCCAGTTTAGCCAACCGCGCAAAGGCTTCCATTCTAGTGTTATTATGTTTCTGCTTTTCTAAATCAGCCGCTTCCATGGTTTCCATCATAGTCATTTGCAGCTTTGAAGCCTGAAGCATGAACGAAGGTAAATTTAAGTAATAACGTTTTACGCAAGAGGATAAAAACATTCAATTTCATTAGATAAAACAAAAATGGACAAATAGGATTAATGCAGCCAACCTAGGAAGAATGATAAGAACAACAAAATCCTAATAATCTTATTCTTACCTCTTGTGCTTGTTGTTTCACTTGCTCTTCAAGTATTTTTTCCAAACTCTGCTTCTCACCCTCCAATCTGGCAACCATATTTTCCCTCTCTTTGATGGCCTCCACAGCTTTAGCTGCCGCTTTCTCCGCCAGAATCTTCTCCCTCTTCTTTCTCCTTTCCTCCTTCTCACGCTCACTCTCGGAATCAGAACTTGAACCTGTGTCTGTGTCCGACTCAGAGCTCCCATCACTTACCGAAGTAAAACCTCTCTTTAAATCCTCAGAGGTAGAACTTCTGGACGCTTCGATAGACTCAAGCTTTCTCAACCGATCGTCAACATTCTCCCTTCCTAACTTCTTATTAGAACCCCCATCATCCTTCTTCACCGACTGTAAAGAAACCTCAGCAGAAAGTTCCTTAGAATCAAAACGCCCACCATTTTCTTCATTTCCCTTATCTTCTGTTTCCTCTAAAGTGTTCAATCCCACATCTTTATAATCCAACTCTCGTCCTTCCAAGATCTTACCATCACTCTTCAACTCAACACTTGAAGACCTCTCCGGTGAATTTGAAACCGAAAAGCCAGACTCCTCCCCATCGCTTACTTTCCCATTCAACTTACTTCCTTCCCCAACACTTGCCCTCCGCGTCGACTTCACAACATTATTACCGCCACTCTTTTGATTCTTCTTAGCCTCCAAAACCGACAAACCCGAAGTGGAACTGGCACTCCCCTGCCTCCTACCATCCTTCCTCAAACCCCGAACCCCGGGGAAACCATTGCCGCGATTCGCGGCAGAAGTAGTTCCCCGATTCGGTGTACTACTAAGGAGTTGAGTCCAGTCACCGTCAGTAAGAGTCTTCCTAGGTTTCAGAACTCCACCAATATCTATATCCCTATTACTTTTATTACCAACATCATTAACGTTAATGTTATTACTAACGATGTTTAAGCTCGGATCACTGGTTAATTTTCCGCGATAATCACTAATTTGATTTTCTAGGGTTTTCTTCTTTAACTGATCCTTCAAAGGCACACTGCCCCCCGCTCTCGTCGGCGTGTCCAAGCTCAATTCGTCGGCGATCTGCTTCTCGTTTTTCCGCAGCGATTCCGCAGCTTGCTGATCGATCTGAACCGTCCATTTCACAATCACACGGATTTTACATTACTACTCCAAATAGATCGAACTCAAAAATTAAAAAAAAAAAAAATTGCAGATTGACTAGTTAATTCAATTAAGATTAATTCTAATTCAATTTTTGTTTAATTTTATAGTTTTCAGGATTGGGAGGAGATGGAGGAGAAGCATTGAACCTGTTGGAGGATAGTTTCGGCGGCTCTGAGCTTGGAGGAGATCCAGTTCGCCATGGTCGTGCTAGTTCGGCGAAACGCAGCGTTTAGTACTTCTGGAGAGAATCGAGGTGCATTGTTGGCGAAACGCAGTGTTTAGTATTTGCAGAGGATGAAGGAAGAGGCGGAGGAGGAAGAAGAAGCTTGGGGAAATGGGATGGAATGATGTGAATGGGGGAGGGAGAAGGGTGAAAAATGCTCGAGCTCGAGTCACGGGCGGGTGACGGTGTCAGTAATTCGGCCGTTAGATTTCGGGTGACCGTTTTGTGGTTGGTTTATGTCATTTTAAGACATCCAGGGCCTTTGATTAAATTTTAGTCTTTTAAAAGTTTTATTGTTGTTATTGAGTATTACGGTTTGATGGTATTCTTTTTTATTTCTAAAAATGAAGTTTTAAATTCGATTCTCGTCAAAAACGAATTTGAACTACATTATTGTTAGCCGATTATAAAACTAAGCCTACCTCGTTTTAATGTAAATAATATCATTTATTAAAAAGAGTTTTTATTTTAAAATTTAACTAGTACAAGCCCTTTAAGGGAAGGGATCCCATTTTTTAAAAAAAATGGAGACACCCTCTTGATCATTAGATTTGAATTTAATGAAATTCTGTAGCTGAGATTAAATCACAAACCACATAATCTCAACCACAGGATTTCATTAAAGTCAAATCTAACGGTTAAGAGAATGTCCCCATTTTTTTTTGAAAAATGGGGATCTATTCCCTTAAAGGCTTCCTTAACTAGTATATGTCCACATAAGATGCGGGGCTATTTTTTTTATTTTATTTTTTTATTTTAGGGCTAAATATAATTTATCTTGAGACTACATGTTACATGATATGGGCCAAACTTAACTGACTCCTTTAGCTCGATTTCCTTTACGCCTTTGGTTGGAGATTAATTTTGTCAATTTTAAAGTTAAGTGTGCCATGTAGCCCTTGGCCGAAGAAAAGCAAGATGAAGACTAAATGCGCTGTTTGCAAAAATGCTCTTTAAGATATATATTTTTTTAAAATCGATAGTGTGGTTCAAATTCAACTTTAGTAATAATTGAATCTAAGATTTCTCATTTACAAGTGAAGAAAAATATCATTTGACCGTAATATTAGGTAGCGTTGTTTAAGATATTAGAATTAGAATGACCTGAACATAAGTATGTTTGGGGTCATATCATCAATTACATATCATTCATTAATTAAAAGTGTATAATTTCACTTATGCTTAATTTTCTTCACGTTTTATTTATCATTGTCTCATCAGTTTCAGCATTTGGTTTCATCATTTTTCCTTGATCTTGACTTCTAAAATCTTGAGGTTATTATGCCTTGTCGTATAAGCATGTGCGTTGCCGTCGTCCTTGTCGTCATCATCACCTTCATTTTATTTATCATCGTCTCTTAATATTTATGTGAATTGGATGACAGCGAACCCTAAGTTTCTTCCTCCAATCTTCGATGCAAAGGTGTCTTTGGTTTCATCATTTTCCCTTGCTTTTAGATTTTAAGATCTCAAGTTGTTTCTGCTATCTCTTTTTTCTTTTGTTCCAAAAGACGTCGTGAACCATGATTATCCACCATTTTCAGACTCGAAAGAGCATAGTTAGCAATTGCATCCTATCTAAGGTCATGATAAGCAAATTCACAGCTTATAAAGTACCAAACTCATGACCTCTAAATGCTTTTAAGTTTATTTGAATAGGAATTTTTTTAAATTTTGTTTCAACAATTAAATCCCATTAATTAAAAAAAAAGGATCAGTTACTCTCTCTGCCTTTCTGGGGCTAGAAAGACTCATAAAGACATTTCAGATCCCCTGATCACCACATCTTGTGATTCACAATGCGAGGAGTCAAACGTATGATGTGTTCTATGGAATACTGATCTGGAATTCGTCCCTAACTATTAGGCAACCCCGTGGTGGCTACAGTGAAATCCCATTTTGAATAATATTTTTTGTCTCAATAAATGCAAATTCAAACATATATTTGACGTTGGCACACAAAAAGCTACACCAGCTAATTTGAGCAACAATAACTAGATGGCTTAGTAGCCGTAACTTCATGATCATCACCACCAATATGGATGGTTTCCTTCGCACCACCGAGACTATTACTCGCAACACTCGTTTCTTCCACTTTTGCTTCCAAACTTTTCTGCCTCGTAATGTCATGAATCTTAGAAATCATAACCAAAAATACTTGCTCCACGTTCACATTCTCTAACGCAGACGTTTCCATGAAGCACAACCCTTCTGCCTCTGCAAAACTTTTGCCTTCTTCCTCGTCGACCTCTCGAGACTGGCTCAAATCCGACTTGTTTCCGACGAGGACAATGACCATGTCGAAATTACCAAACTCGCGGAGCTCCCGCAACCAGTTTCTCACGTTTTCGAAGGATTGTCTCCGGGAAATGTCGTATACCAGAATGGCGCCAAGCGCCCCACGGTAGTATGAGCTCGTGATTGCTCTAAATCTGAATTAATAAACCAAAGTATAATTAACCACCACTACTCAATAAGCATAAGCATAAATATATTTTTCTTCATTAGTATTTCTAACAAAAACGTTAACCATCACAAAAGTGTCTTTGTGTAGGAAATAATTCTGCTTATAAGCGCTTTTATAAGTGCTTTCATTACAGACACGTCCAAATACTTCGTGAAAATACATCGGAAGCACCTAATAGATGCTTGTCAAAAAAATACTCTTATAGTCCATAAACACTTATAAGTTTTTCAATGTAGTCAAATTGGCATATTTCTTTTACAAGCAAGATTAGTGGAAAGCGAATCGAATCAAGAATTTTATGTGTAAAAGATAAATATTTTTAATCACTTGAACTACAAATATGTTACTGCGAAAAAAATGTTTTTAACCCTTAAAAAACTGTCTCAAAACAAATCCTGAATTCCACTAATTCGCAGAGTGTGGATCACACATGATGTCTTATATAATTATGCTACTTATGATGTCTTGTATAATCATATTACTTTTTTTTTTGTTTTTTTTTTAACAATAATCACATGACCTATTAAATTGTTGTTGTGCGATGAAAGGAACTTTTCTCTACCACCTCAAAGAATCCAAGATTAAGAAAGTAAACTGAAGAAGGTGAAAAGCAGAAAACTAGGGCAAAAATCACTTTACCTTAATTAGCGGCCACCTAATGGATTAATCACTTACGCTCACCAGTCGCAACAACGATAGAGACAAAGACATCCAGAAAAGCAAATAAAAGGAACTCCAAACTTTGAGCTCTATCCTATTGCTACTTTAAAAAAGGCAAAGGTGGAATGGCGAGGAGATTATCTTAAAAGCGTAATTTTTTATGAACTTTTTATTAGATTGTTAGTTTATGTGTTTTTGTATATATTTGATAATGTTGGTACAAAAGTAAATGTTAAACTAGTAGGTGATAAAGAGTCTATGAAGACTCTCACAAAGTTGGATTCTTCATAAGAGAAATGCTAAGAAAACTCTCTCAAAGTGAGATTGTCCGTCACCTCATGTTTTTTGCACAATGTTTTATAATGACATGTGAATTGTGTCAAAAACATAAGGTGGTGACAAGTCCATGGAGAGTTCCATTTTTTAGAAAGTCTCCTTAGTATTTCTCTCTCTTCATAGACTCTCTGCAACATCACAATTTAATGTCAATTTCAGCTAACATTATAAAATATTTTGTCAAAACCATGAGGCGGTATAAAAAGGAAAAGGATCATCGTCAGATCTTTTTCCTAAGGATTTAGCAATCATGTCCGTTCATCATATATTGTACGTTCAGTTTTCGTTAGGTACTATTTATATTTGAATTTTAAATGATTTCTGACCTCACGATGTACGATGAACTGATAGAATTACAGAATTCCTAGAAAAATGATCCGGCTATGATCATTTTCCGTATGAAAAGTCCACTTTTGAGAGTGACCTTTTGACATTTCTCAAAATATATTTTAGGTAAAAGGGCCCCACCAGGGCGGATTATTTAACTAGGGGTATAATTACAACTTTTGACGTTAATGGGACCAAATCATGAAGGGGAAGGCACGGTTGAACAGTTGTGTTCATATCCAAAATTCAGTTGCTTCAAAAGATCGGCAAACGTAAAAGCATCTTTAAACCAAAAAAAATAATAATAATAATAAGAGAAAAGCTAGGACAATTTTTGGAAAACTGATCGCATGAAAAATAACATTCAACTTACATAAATATTCTACGTAATCAGCGCAAAGGATGTCGTTCGAAGGGAGAATGACTAACGTATGCTTTCAGAATGATACATGTGTCCTAAACTAATAATACAACATGAACTTGTTTTGCAGTATTTTTAAAATGGTTGAAGAAAAATTCTTAATTAAAATGGAAGTAAATTCTTGAAAAAAACACTCGAATTGTTTTGTAACTCAAAATATATTCCTTAAAAGTACTTTTAGTTATCTTAGAAGTACTTTCAAACTAACAGTAGGATCGGCCAGTAAGAGGAGGTGGGTTTTCAAGTTATTCAATTGTAAGCATATGCATGTTCTTCAAATATATTCCAAAGACTATGATCAAGTGAAACAAAATCAAAATTAAGAAGATGAAGTGAGGGAGGGAGGCGTACCTTTCTTGGCCGGCCGTGTCCCAAATTTGAGCCTTGACGATCCTATCGGCAACCTTGATATTCCGGTAAGCGAATTCGACGCCGATGGTGGGCTTGGAATCCAACCGGAATTCGTCTTTGGAAAACCTGGATAGCAAATTCGATTTGCCAACTCCGGAGTCTCCGATCAAAACTGCCTTAAACAAGTAATCACACTCTTCATCGATCGAATCACCCATCAACATGTACGCTAATTACTTGATGATCCAATTAATTACCTCTCTTAAACACTCATTAACTAATTAATCATAAACATACAGACAAGCTAAGAAAACTAGAAACAATTTGGGAAGAGGCAGAGCAAATGAAAGGTGGAGGAAGAGACCAATATGTTGGACATATTTACATATATATATATATATATATATATATATATATATATATTATGTGTGTGAACAAGTCCAAATCAGTAGAGCATAAGGAAATGAATTGATATTGTTCATTTGCTTTTGGAGGGTAGTGAGTCCTTTACATGTGATAACATTGAAAAGGACATGATGACTGCTCCCTTTAGCACAAATTAAGCAAACTTTATTTAAGACTTACGTTGGGGTCGAGATCAGCCTCACAATGAATTGTTCATAAAAATTTATTTCGTATTCGCATTTGATGAGAATCGAACCTAAAATGTCTCACTTATAAACTAATCAAACGTAATCTTGAATTCACCTCAATTCTTTTCTTTTGCACAAATGAATTTAGTCCTCACGACAACTTATAATTGATAATGTTAGCGAGATACAAAAATCTCATTTGCATTGAAATAAGTGTTCAACTAGTCTAAAAAAATTGCGTTTTTAGTGAAGAGTCGTTTGTTGTCACTCCCGATCTATTGAAAGTGCCTTGTAAATTCAAGATTTGGGTAGTAGATAGAATAAATCGAACTCATCCAGCGATAAACAAGGGATGGTGAGCATGACTACCATTTAAGGTGGTGAGCAAATATAATTCCAAATTTGAATGCTGACAGCCATCATGTGACCTAATAGTCGCAGTATTTTGTGTGACATGACAGTTGACACGTGATTAGATTTAGATTTCCTTGGTTCTGGACTTCATATTTCCCGTGAAACAACAGTGTCCAGCCACATTGACCAGGGCTGTCCTTACTGCAAAAACAGATTGGGCCTTATGATGAAGCCCATTCCATTTTTGGGCTTCAAAACTTATCTGAATTGTTTTACATTTTCCCTTTCACATAATTGAAGGGAAAATTTTCTCATCTGCAACTACCCAAAACAAATTATTCGGACGTACAAACTAACGTACTTTCTTCACATAAAATTAACATATTTGCTATCAAACTCTCTAATACATACGAGTCTAATTATTTATTTAATTAAATCAAAGCATCATCGCATTAGAATTAACATAATTAAATCCTACTAATATATACGAGTCTAATCATATTAAAGAGTATCGACGAGTGCGTAAGATATTAAAGAGTTTGTTAACAAGTGAGTGAGGTTTGCGTCTGAATATCGTCACACGTTTACTTATTTAATTAAATCAAGCAATGGCTGCCTGGCAGGTGTCGTGCTGTCCAAAACTTTGTGCTGTGGAGGCACATCCAAATTATGACCACGTTAGCCTCAATCCTATTCATATTTAAACCAATGATAGTGTAAGTCCGAGAGACAATTTGGTAGTATTATCAGGGTATCTTCTCGGGAGAAATAAATTGTAGATGCTAAAAATACTTTTTTTAGAGGGAATTTTTTTGCTCACCATCATTTAGGATTGGTTTGATATTGCTGTATTTTGAAGAAAAAAAAAAGATGTTTCTGCTGTGCTGTGAGAATAAGCAACTATGAAATAAAACAACAGAGTGTTTGGTAAACTTTTTTGTAAAAGTGCTTTTGAAAAGAAAAAAAAACAGTATAATAATGTTTGGTAAACTTTTATGTAAAATAGTTGTGACTGTGTGAAATGACAAAAAATGATATAATACTATATTATTATTATGATATTTTATTTAATATTACTATTTTTATATGAGGATTTTGTGTGGCCGTGGGGCCCACACCCCATTTCCCTTATCGCCGTGTCTTCCTTTCCTTCTACACTCTCGAAAACTCTCAGCTCTCTCTCAGCACTCTCTCCTCCACCGAGACAACCCCACACACAAACCTTCGATCTCAGACCATTTCACCACCAGATTATCATCATCTCCATCCCAACAAATTTAACCCCAAGTTTGGGTTACAGGAATCGTGTTTTGGGTGATGGGGATTAGAAAATCTAAGAACTCAAATCTCTGAGCTCTTCGGCAAGAATCAAGGCAAAATCAGTCATTTCCCTTCTTCCCATTTCACCCCTCTATCAGATTTCTCAGTCCCCAAACACCAAAACTAACCCACCTCTTGGATCTCATCGCCCCTCCCTCCTCTACATATCCCTCCCCCACCATTCCCATTCCCCCTTCATATCCCACCTCCCCATTTCCCCATTTCCCCATTCCCAATTCCCATCTCTCTGCGGGAATCAAAATGAGGACCTCACTTTGCTTTTGCTTTGCTTCACTGCACTCTAATGGCTTCCTTCACTGTCCCCTGTCCCAAGGCGTGCGCCGCCCCCGTTTCCCGCCTCGGTTCCTCCGCCCACCTCTTGGATCTCAATGCCCTTCCATATCCGGCGAAATAAGAATATCAACTATGAAGATTTGATCTTCAACCCAGCAAGAAGGAGAACCGGAGGAGGGTATTTTCTAGATTGTGAAAGTTTCATTAAATTCTACTGTTCACCCACCTCTTGACAAAAAAAAAAAAAGCTGGTTTTGAGAAGCAGCATTTTGTTGCTTTAGCTTTTTGCCACTTTTAAGCTTAAAATGACAGGAACTTTGAAAATAAGCAAACTTACCAAACACAAATTTTGCTCCAGCTTTTTTTCATCCCTACTTTTGTTTTAAGCACCTCAATGCCAAACCAGAGCTTAGTGTGATGTATGTTCATCACCTTATTAATCACCGTTAAATGCGTTTGAATTTTAAGATTTGTACTTATCCACTATTCGAATCTCAAAATTCAAACTCATCTAACGGTAATAAATAAGATGATGCACATACACCATACTAAATAATGGTGAGAAAAAATGCTCCCTCCTATTATTTTGTTCAAAGATGGTTTGGGGTTACTCAATTTTTTTTATTTTTTTTCAATAATAATTTCTTAAAAAAGTTGGGACTTTTATTGTATTTGATAAGTTAAATACAATTTCAAAGGAAAAAAATACTAACCCCAAACTAACAACTAAACTATCCATGAACTGATGGTCTAGTAGTAAAGGACGAATTGTCACATCCCGGCCCGAGCAGGACCACTTCCCGGGCCCAACTTCACCGTAGCACGATATTGTCCGCTTTGGGCCCCGACCATGCCCTCACGGTTTTGTTTTTGGGAACTCACGAGCAACTTCCTAATGGATCACCCATCATGGGATTGCTCTAGCCCCCTTCTCGCTTAAGTTCGGAGTTCCTACGGAACCCGAAGCCAGTAAGCTCCCAAAAGGCCTCGTGCTAGGTAAGGATGAGAATATACATTTAAGGATCACACCCCTGGGCGATGTGGGATGTCACACGAATGATGAGGCTTCATTAAAATTAAAAACTGAAGATCTCGGGTTCGAAACCTGATGTTGGTGTGGAAGCTAGACTTGTGATCAAAAAGAGACTGAAATGCCTCTGTGAGTTTCCGATTCCTGAAAGGGGTGGATAACCGTATAACTTACTAGCAGTTGACCCCCTTTTCAACTGGACCTCCCCCTTCTCTCTTTCTCTCAAATGGGTTCGAGCAGCAGTCGACGCGCCCATCTCGCCCCCGAGTCTATCGCACCGCCAGTCGTTCCAAACTCTCCTCTTTCGTCCGCGGTGGCTCCTCCGCACCTGCTACTCACGAGGTACCCTTTTCTTCTTCTTCATCATCAACCGTCAATAAGTACTAATCTAGCTGCCAGAATAATCTAACGGTCAATAATCCTGATGTACCCTATAATTCAATCCATGCTATTAAAAACCTAAAAGAGCAGTTTCCTAATTCCTAAAATTTCGGCAACTTGGCAGCCCAACCATGTTTGGACTTTTTTGACCGCGTGTCGCACGGTTGCACCCACCACCAATCACCATCAGATTTCCCCCACCACCAGGTCCACCACTATTACACATGCTCCGCCGCCGCTTTTCACCTCCTTCCGCCGCCAATAACGAACTTATTTCTTACCATAGTTTTTACATAAATATTCTCAAAAAGCAAATTAAAAGGAAAATTAATAGCGCAATAACATTCATTAAGGGCAAAGTGCCCAAGGGGGATAGAGAATTTTCTCGAGAAACAAACAGAAAATAGAGGGAAATGCGATGCGATTTCGAGCAACTTAACCCAAATGTATTCACAAATACTACAATTATTAAAGTGGAGGACGTGATCAGATCCTATTTTTTCCACGAACACATCCATTTGATGATCTAATAGTATATTATTAGTTAAACCCTAACAGATTCGGATCTAAATTCAGCACCTGGATTGAGATAGATGATTACCGTGTGCGGCACTAGGCGGCAGGGTTGGCGGCATTGGTGCCGTCGGCGGAGGCTTTGTGTCCCATCATCTTCTTGAACTCCTCGAAATTCACATTCCCGTCGCCGTCGGCATCGACGGTCTTGATCATCCGGTGGCAGTCCTCGATCGTGCAGGGCATGTTGAGGCGGTTGAGCACCAGGTGGAGCTCGTTGGCGGAGATGAGGCCGTTCCGATCCTGGTCGTAGAGATCGAAGGCGTCTTTGAGCTCGGTGACGCCGCCGTCCTTGGGGCCGGCGACCCAGAAGGCGTTGAACTCGTCGAGGCAAATGAAGCCGTCGTTGTCGGTGTCGAGATCGACCATGAATCGCTTGAGCTCGTCGTCGGAGACGGTGGAGCCGAGGGCCGTGAGGACGTTGCCGAGCTCGTTGACGGAGATCTTGCCGTCGCCGTTGGAGTCGAAGCTTTTGAAGACCTTCCGGACCTCGTCGGTGACGGCGGGTTTGGGGTCGGTGGAGGTTGGAGCACCGTTGGTTGCCATGGAGGTTGTGGTTTTTTGGTAAATTGGTATTCTCAGAGTCTGCAGATTTGAAGAGGGAAAGGGGGAAGTCTTTGGGTATTTATACAGAAATGGGGAAGGGGAAGTCAGGAGGGAAGGGGGGATTTTTGGAGCCACCAAGAAAAGCGGGGAAAATTATGGAGAGAAACAGAATGGAGGACAAAAATTAGAAATTAAAAAAGGAAATTTTATTATTGACCCTTGAATTATAGCCGTGTTCCACTTTAGTCCTTTGAACTTTCAATTTGATTTTGAGCTCGTTGGAAATAACATTCAGTTAAGCGTTTTTTTTGTAAAAGTATATTCAAAATTTTAAGAAAAGCACAAGTTATTTCTGAATGTAGCACGTGACACATATTTATTGCCTAAAATACTTATTTTGTCACATACCGTCAAGAACGTTTTTTGAGTTATATTGAAAGAACTTCAAAATGTTTTCTTGGGTGTTTTGACCCCCAATTTTTACACCCCCCCCCCCCCCCCCACACACACACACAAAAAGAACCTAAATTTCAATTCATCTTAACTTGTTCTTGTAACTTAACTACCAGAATTCCAAACGTTTGTTAGTTTTTCTTTCGTATACAATATTTTGCTGACGTAGATATTCTTAAAGGTGGTCATGTATATTGTACGTGATGAAATTGAAAAAGGATTGCGATTTGAAATTGAGGGAGCTCAAAACCAAATGCGAAGGTAAACTAAGCAATGGAATCTGATTCCTTTGGATAATTGTTGGCGTGTGGGATCAAGTTTCAAAGCGATAACTCGGCGTGGGAGCTTTCCTATTCCACTTTCAAGTTTGGGGAAGACGGAAGCTCGGAAGAAGGCAGGGATTGGAATGGGATGGGATTGATGGCGATTCAATACTCTCACCTTCCTTCATTTCCCAAATACCTTATGTAGACTAGACATACAAATTCATTTTCGATCCATCGCACACCTTAAATTATCGTTTTGAATAAAGTAGGTTTTATATCAAACTCGTTAATTAAAAAATTAAATTAATGACCTCTCGCATGTTAACAAAACGTATTATACTGTTTTTAAATTGTAATACCAATAGCGACACACGACGTAGTCAAATGCATGGATAACTCTCGAATTATAGTTTTATTGTAACAGTCCGTTCCGAAAATTTTAAAACGTACGCATGAAAATACGATTTTGCCCCTAGTGCGAAATCTTTACGTTTTGTGGTTATTTTTGGTTGGTTGTTGGCTGATGGTGGACCACACATTCCCCTCACCCTTTCTCCCTATCCCTGCACCCTGTCCCGAGTTCCCTTCCCTTCCCATTTCCTACCCATGTGTACGGACACACACACAAACCCATCAAATCTTCACAGATCGAAGAAACAAAGTACATATCCATACTCGTGAGGTTCATTGGAGTCTAACCATAACCATTTTAGGTAAGAATACCTTCGTTTTCACGTCGAACTCGGGATACCCGATTTTGGGTACTGTTCATGCACACGTAATTTCTCATGTTTTTGGGAATTTCAAGCTTGTATGAAGCTTGGTGAGGTCCCTAGGAGGCTCGGGGTGGTTCGTTTGAAGGTTTTGGACGTCGGGATCACGAGTTTCAAGGTTGGCCGGAGTTGGGGTGATTTTCCAGGCGAGATTTCGTGGATTTTAGCACTTGAAAGTGGTATGATCTTGTTCCTCTCATTGTAAGCTTCATTTTGGTACCGATTTTGTGAAATTTGGTTGAAAAACGAAGAAGATATCACGATTTAAAGTTTTCCCGATTTTCCGGCGCCGGAGCCTCGCCAGAGAAGACGACGGAATATTCCGTCAAAACTGACGGAATATTCCTAACGCTGTTGACGGTTACCGTTAGGGATAACGGAATATTCCTGACGGCATCAACTGACGCCGTCAGCGTGCCAGGCACGTGCCTGCGCGTGGCCGTGCCTTGGTCGGCGCGTTGGGGTGCGTGCGGCGGTGAAAAATTATTTTAAAAATATGGGGATGTTCCTGAGGTTGAGTAGATCACGTTGGTGTATTCATTCACCCCATTTGAGCTTTGTATGAGAAGTTATTTCTAAAGGTTGATTATGTGCTTTAAAATTAACGTTTTTATAGTTGTTTCACATATAGGTGAATCCTATCCCGAGGACGAGCGTGGTCACTCGAGGCAGGGGGCTACGACCCTTCCACTTACCAGTGAGTGGACTTTTGGTTTTCCGTATATACCTATATACTTATATTTTTCCCAGAAAGTGATTTAAAACATTTATTAGTTATATGCCATATATTATGTTGCCACTTGTTATGCATGATTAGTTGCATTTATATATTTGTATGTATTGGTGCTGCGGACGCACAGGTAAGTGTAATTCATGTTTACATTTAGTAGTGATTTGAGATGCTTAGAGAGCTCATAACCTGCACCCCCGGTGTTAGTGCTCCCGCCCAGAGTTGGGCACAGTCCTTCACGTGATGTTCACTTCCCGCACCACACGCTCAGCTTGGATCCAAGTTAGGTGCACAGTCCTGTCGTACAGACCACTTTAGGTGGTTCCGACTCGTAGGTGACCTGCGACTATTCGCCCAACCTTCACGTGATCGTAGCACTTGAGCGTATATATATATTACACCCAGGCCTGTCGTACAGACCACTTTAGCTGGTTCCGACTCGTAGGTGACCCGCGACTATTCGCCCAGCCTTCACGTGATCGTAGCACTTGAGCATATATATATATATATATATATATATGTATATATATATATTACACCCAGACCTGTCGTACAGATCACTTTAGGTGGTTCCGACTCGTGCGCAGGTTTAGTTAGTGAGATTGAGATTTGAGCTCTAGATTCAGCCGTACGGGTCACTTTAGGTGACTCCGGCTGATAGATTATATGACATTGATATGTGAGATTACCTGAGCACTTGCATTTCATTTTGAGGTGTTAGCATAGCATATTCTTGAGCATTGGTGTATATATATATATATATATATATATATATATATCTATTTTCTGGAAAGTATACAGGTTTTACGGCGAGGGGTTAGAACTTATTTATTAAATGGTTTTCGAAAAGCTTTGTTTTTACCCACTCACGCTTTTGTTTTGCGCCTCTCCAGGTTCTAGTTGGCTAGCACGTTTGGTGGTTTCCCTGAGGATTTTCTTGGCATATCTGACAGACGATCACCAGCGTAGGACCACCTTTGGGTGTACTTTTGTTGCGTCATTTTCTTTTGGACTGCTTTAGGCTTTATGCTCTGAACTTAGCGTCGCACTCACGTTGCACTTGTTTATTGTTACCTTATGTAAGGCTAGTTTTTATTTATTCGTACTATTTACATTATTATTATTTTATTAGCTTCCGCACTGTGTACATGGTTACGTCATTTCTACGTGACGGCCAGCATGCCCTGATCTAGGTCGGGGTGTGTCATTTATTTCAAGGTTTTTTTATACAAATAATTGTCCCCTTAAAATTGCCATTTAGTCTCATTTTTTTTACCTCCTAAAACAGAATTTGTCTAACTTTGTACTCTAAAACTCCCAAAATTGAGTCATTTTCATCCTATTTTCATAAATTATGTCTCGTGTACGCTAAATGAAATAGTAGTCTAGACATTTCAGATCATGCTAATAGAGATGAGCGGTTAATTATTATGGTTGGTGAAACCTTAAACCTCTAAAGCTGCCAAATCTCAGCTGGACGAAAACGGGGTTAAATGGCTTGACAATTCAGGGTGCAAAACGAAAACAAAACTTTTATGAGGCAAATTAAAAAATAACCCTAGAAATATTTTTAAATTTGCTATCGAGAGTAAAACTTTTGAAACAAAATAATAAATAAACACGTGACACGTTATCTTCAAAAAATAAAAAAAAGAAGAGTGGCAAAGTTGAAGTGACAAGTGTCACGTCACATGTCACATGAGAAGGTCTTTAAGCTCACTCCAGTAGATATATTATTTTCCCGCGTGGACGCCACCGCGTGGACGTAGCAGTCGCAGCCACACTCGGTTTGCACACGGTTTGTCCCGCAGTACGCAAAAAGAAAAAAGAATCCAATCGTCAGAGCAATAAACACGTAGCGTTTTCTTTTATCGTTTTCGGCCTTCGGAATGGGCCCCAATGTACGTTGTTGATGTTGATTGAGAAATCTTTTGGTACGAAAAGTGGTAAATGTTGATGCTTTTTTGAAAAAAAGAAAAATTACAGTAATAGTTACTCAATTTTAATTGAATTTGAGTAATGATTTTTCAATTAAAAAATTTATGATGATTAGTCTCTTAACTCATCAATGACCATTTTCGTTAACTTCGTCAAAATAAGTTATGTTAGAATAATCATTGCTACAACTAGACTAGAGTTGATGGACTGTTGTTACAATTGGGTTAAAGTTGTGGACTATTTCTCCAGTTGGGTTAAAGTTGAGTGACCATTGTTACAATTTTTCTCATTTGGTTTTCTATATTTGCCCCTCGATTCGGTCTCATGTGTGTGGCACGTGACTCATTTTAGCAGAAGTACTAATGGAATTGAAGAAAATGACCATAGCTGCATGTTTGAAGGAGTTAAGTGACCAATGATCATAGATTTTTAGTTGAAGAATCATTATTTCAATTAGATAACAGTTGATGAACCATTGCTATAATTTTTATTTTTATTTTTGTCAAAAGTAGATGTTGGTCCTTAAAGTGATAGTGTTGGTGCTACGAGTGAGTGACAATGTTGGTGCTTCGGGTGGAGTGACTATTCATTAAGGGTAATTACTGAATTAAATAGTGGATAGCTCTGGAGCCTTTCCCACTGGAACTGCTATACTAAAGTTGGAGAATCAAGCCTAACCTGGAGCACCTTCATGCGGAGCGAACGACCGCGGGCTCAGGTTCCCCGGTTTTGAGCTCTGGTACTTGTAAATACACGATTGCACCCTCATTTACAATCGCAGAATCCAAAAACATGATCATGCTGACTGCGAGATACCTGAATGAATTCGGAGTTTGTAATTCGATTATACTCTTGTATGAATCTCTGTACACCGTTCAATCGATCAGAACTCTTATCCATCGCTCTAATTTGTATACATACATGATACATGTGCTTTACGAAGACTAAACTCCACGTTAAATTCCTTCATCGAATAGGAAACTTCAGACTAAGATACTTTGTCAATGAACAAGTATGCGCCAATTTACCTTATCCATTGGGTGATCGACCATCCGTTCCTTCTGTCAACTCTGTTTGGAGTTCAGCTATTTCTTTAACCTTTCCAATTCACATCATGCCAACATGATCCTATTGTCTCTTCTTTCTCACGGTTCTCTTGTTTCCGAATCGCTCCACTCAACCACACATTTTCTTGCTCATCTACCCCTGTCGCCCATTTATTGATTGAAAATTCGAAACCTCATCACAAGATTGTTTTCTGCCACCCTGCAACTTGTCAAGAATCCTCCATGTTACAGAATCTGGAGCCAGTCCGTTTCTTTTCATCTCTCTTACAACTTCATACGCTTCCTTCCTCAATCCTGATTTGCAAGCAGCGTCAATCACAATGTTATAACTGTATATATTCGGAGAGACCGCAGCATCTACTAGTTCATAAAGGAAATGGCACGCTTCTTCAAACCTCCCAGAACGACAAATCCCTTTGATAAGGGCAGCATAAACAAAATTATCGTGGATCTTTGATGGCCAAATAACCTCATCCCAAAACTTCTTAGCTTCTTCTATTTGATCTGATTCGCATAACCCGTCAATTATTATAGCATAAGTAGTACTGTCAGCGGCCACGCCGTCATTTGCCATGCCATTGAACAAATCCATTGCTTCTCTCGCTTGCCTATGCTTGAATAAACCACGAAGAACAGCATTGTACGTCACAACATTAGCTCTGAAACCTTTCTCGGGCATTACATGGTGCAGCATAACAAGAGCTTCTTGAGTTCTTCCCACATTTATTAAACCACTGATGATCGTTGTGAAGGTCACCACGTCTGGTGCACAAAACTTGCCACTCATCATGTCATCTAGTACCTGTAGCGCTTCCTCGATTCTTTCCATCTTGCAGAACCCATTAAGAACTGTGTTTAGGGTGATCACATCAGGCTGACACTGGCTCTGGAGCATCGAAACAAGTCCATTCAAAAGCTCAGTAGTGTTATTCACAAGACACAACGCTCTCAAATATATGTTATAAATCCTAGTTCTGTCCACTCCTTCCTTCTTTAACATATATTCAAGAACCTCTCTTGCCTTCTTGACGTCCGATTCTTGGCACAGACCTTCCAATAGGACCTTGTAAGTGTGCTCTGACGGAAAGTAACCAAAGTTCACTCCTTCCTCTAGCAACTGATAAGCCCTCATGCAACCTCCCTCTCCCTCCTTGCTCAGTCCATGCAAAATGGAATTATACGACGTTAGCTTTGGAACAAACCCTCTACTCCTCATAATATAAACAATCCTGGACGCCCCATGATGCCTTCTGGCTTTACAAAGCGAATCTATCATTTGTCCATAAGCAAAATCCTCTGTCACACTCCCCTGTGGCATATCTTCGGCAATGTCAAACACTTCATTAAAAAACCCTTCTCCACACATCGAATCAATGAGATTCCCAAAAGCCGCAGTCTTTACAGTCTCATCATCTTCACGTTTCATGATCTCCCAGAGCTTTCCCATCAATTCTTTTGCACGCCCAATATCCCTCTGCCGAAGAACACCACGAATCATCACGCTATGCGTCAGGGAATTAGGCGCCACTCCCCTTTCACTCATTTCATCGAACACCTTCTGCGCATCACCCAACGCACTAATCAAACAATACCCATTGATCAATGTAGTGTAAGAAACAGCATTCGGACAATGCCCTCTACTAATCATATCAAACAACACTCTATGACCCTCACTGGGTCGTAAGATCGAGCAAAATTGGTCGATCAAACGGTTGTAATTAACCAAAGACGCCACAAAATCGGGCTTAAACCTTGTCAAACAGCGCAGAACACGCAATGTGGCATGGGGGGTTTTTGAATCCAGCAACCGAGCAACAATAACATTGCAAGTGCGCTCGTCGGGGGCGCAGTCGGAAGCTACATAGTGGCCAAAGCGGTGGTGGGCTTCATCGAAGCGGTTGGAGTCGCAGAGAGCGTGGACGACGCTGCTGAGGTTGAGGGAGTCGGGACGGTAGCCGTGAAGGCGGAGGCGGTCGAGGAGGCGGAGGGCTTCGTCGACGTCGCGGTGGGTGGCGCAGAGGCTGTGGATTTTTTTGGTGAAGTATGATCTGTTGTCTTCTATGCTGATTGCTTGGTCTTGGTGGAGGTGTTGCGGTGGTTGTTGATCGGAAGGTGGTGAGGTTGTGAAATGGAATGCGAGAGGTAGGGTTAGGGTTTTTGGGGTGATTAGGGTTTTAGATGAGGGAATGCTTGTGAGGAACATGGTGTGTTTGCATGCTTGTGCAAATATATGTTGTTGAGATCTTCTTGGTTGGAAAGCATGCAAGAAGGGGGACAACAAGAATACAAATTGCTGGGTGACTGCTCATCTCATCATATTTAAGTGACTTGGGCCAAAGGAACTGTGGATTGTTTCTCTTGGAAAATTAAGTCCGAAGCCTCTAAACATTGGGTTTGAACTACATTTTGTTCATCACCTATCCAATACACGAGAGGGTCTTCCATACGATACTCGGAATTCGGTGTTTGCAAGAGGTGAGTGTTTTTGTGTCTGCGGCCACACGGACACGTCCTTCGGTTATTGAATTCCAGAATTTCTCCTAATGCAGTAGTGAGACTCACCTATATAAATGGAGTCTACCTTTATCAAAGAAGTGGTTGGTAAATGTAATCCACATAACATTATTCTTTTTTAGATCAAGGCATAATATACACAATAATCCTTAACCGTTACAATCTAACTATTAAATCTTTAACCGCACATTCAATCGTTAATTGAACTATTTCGTATTATGAGTAGGTCTACTCTAGAATTTGGAAAAGAAAGAGGAGATGTGTGTCTGTTTCTGTGGTGGAATCCATCCAAGCATCCATGCTTGGAGTTGTCTGGATGTTTGAGTCCAATGCGATTTGTTTTATAGGGATTTGGATCCTCTCCTCTCCTGAGCTCAAGGAGAGGATCCTCCTGATCA
Source organism: Pyrus communis (assembly GCF_963583255.1). Taxonomy (NCBI): domain Eukaryota; kingdom Viridiplantae; phylum Streptophyta; class Magnoliopsida; order Rosales; family Rosaceae; genus Pyrus; species Pyrus communis. The sequence continues at coordinate 25,343,840 of NC_084814.1, forward strand.
AGACATGGAGGTCGTTTTATTTTTATCCAACGATTACAAATAAGGAGATCTTTTTAAAATTATAATAATTATAACCGTTGGATGAAAATCCTCTCCTTGGACTGAGGAGAGGATCCAAATCCGTTTTATAGGACGGTTCATGTCAGTATTTTAAAATTATTGTTCATGGAACATTGCAGGAATCGGGATATAATGTTTTGTTTGATAATTATAAGCTCCCAATTTAAAAGAAAACACTGCTTTGGCAAAAATGTCAGAATGCACAGTGGCAAAAATGTCAGAATGCACAGTCAATTTAAAAAAATAAAAATAAACATGAATCCAACAAAAATGCAATTCTTACAACGTATTTATATCATTAATTTGAATTCAAGGGTCAAGAAATTCAAACTCTTAGTTTGTGCGAAAGAGAAACTGAAGCCTTTGGTTTGTGCAAGGTAAATCAATAGGATGAATTAATACGAACTATCGACATTAATTTGAATGGTCCAGATTACCTTATTTTTTAGCTCCGACAGTAAAATCTAAAGTAAACCTCTATCCCATTACTTGCTAGCCAATCGTTTATTTAACAAGTAATACAAATTTTTTGAGACATGACAAATAAATATTAAACAGCAATGCCACTAAAACGGATAAGAAAGTTTCTACTCCAAATGTTCTTATGTCTGCAGTGGTTACCATAATTTGACGATCTATAATTAATTATTTTCGAGCAACCACGTGTAATTATGGAAGATGGAACACTTCATGAACGACGGAATCAATGGGGATCATGGGACCGGGAAGGAGTAAACACGAACAGTGGTAGTAAAAAGCAAGATTGATAGATTGATGGCCCCAAACTCAAAGGGAAGACTTGAGAAAAGAAATCATCTTAGGATCTCTTCTATCAAAATCATCAGATCAAATGATTCGGATATATAAAATTTCATTCAACGGTTCAGTTGTTTTGATTCTTTAAAAGCTGTAATAATTTTTGATCGTTTGATGAAATTTCAAAGATCCGAATCATTTGATCCGATGATCTTAGTATAAGAAATTCGAAACCCTTTTCCAACAATGATGTGCTCGAACAGTAGAAACGAGTGCAAACAAACGCTCTTGAATTTTTTACACTAAAATCTAGATCTGCCATTGGAGGTGTGTGGATCGGAGGTGATTGAGAAGATCAGTAACAGTCTGCAGACAATTGGATACCAAAACTGGCACACACTTTTCAGTTCACAGTCGTATAGAATTGAGAATACTCATTTTACGAAAATACCCCTCACTTTCCCATATAATGACATCCATACATTACAATATAGCAGAAATACAGATACCCCTAGACCCTGCAACTCAACCACAACCATAAACTGAAGGTTAACGGAGCATTAACTCAGTATTACGCTATTAATTAACCCATAATTTAACCTGCTATGGATTAACTTAATTAACTACTAGGTAATAATAATTAATTAAGCTGGAAGAGATGAGATCAACGGTGGTGAGGGCAGAAGGTGACCAAGTAGTTCGCGCGGGTGCAGGTGGCGATGCTGGTGGGGTCGTCGTAAGCGTACGAGTAAGCCTTGGGGCACGCTGCCTTGAAGATCTTGGAGTACGCCGTCGGCTTGCACGACTGAGGGCTGCCGAAGCTGCCGGTGCAGCAGTACCTCGGCGAGTTGAAAGCGGAGCAAGCGCTCTTGCACGCCACCACTCTGCGGTTGTCGTGGGTGCGGACTTGGAGGCCCACAGGGCACATCATGTTCAAGTCGCTGACGCAGCCGGCGTAGCTGCACTTTCCAGAGCCCTTAAAGGAGGTGATGGAGATGGCAAGGTTGTAGCCATCGACGAGGCTTACGTCGTAGAAGTCTTGGTCGTTTCCGAGGGTGATTTCCGCTAGGGTGGCGGGTGGGGTGCCGCCGAGGCCGCTGCAGAAGAGGTTTCCGCCGCAGTCTCCGGTGGCACAACGGCCGCGGCCGGAGGCGTCGAAGGCGCAGCCGTGGCGGCCCCAGAAGCGTCCGGACCAGAGTCGGGGGAGGTGGAGGGTGTGGGCTTTGTTGGGTGGGAGGGTGAAGCCGCCGCGAGCGAGGAGGGGCTGGCCGGCGCTCGGCTGGATGCCTGGCCACACTGGGTGGGTGCACTTGTTGTACATTGTTAGTGTTGTGGCGGAGGAGACGGAAACTGCATTTAGGTCACACAGGAAAGATCATCAAGCTATAAGATTAACTTGGTCTATGCAAAAATCAAATGTAAAAGAAACGAAGCCACATTTTGTTTCAGAGAGAGAATATATAGAATATAGTATGATTTCCGCACGCTCATTTTCTTAACGACGATTAACAAACAAGAATGTGCAGAGAGATCAGCGTGTGCGGAAATTATTTTCCTAAACCATACACTCCGTATATATAGATGGATTTGTATGCATACCAAGAACGTGGAGAAATAGGAGGGTGGAGAGCATGATGGGGAGGCTAGTCTTCAGCAATGCAGCCATAGCTGAGGCTTGAGAGATTAGGAGAGAAGAAAACAGGGTTGCTATGCTTATGCAAAGCATTCTCTGTAAATGGATGGAGAGAGGGAGGGGTTTTATAGAGAGAAGAAAAAGGGTAAAAGTCATGAAAAGCAGAAAGGGAATGGTTGGGTAACTAGTAATTACCAGAGAGTGAATGGTGAGTAACTTTATTTTGAAATGTGGAAAAAATGATGGTTGAAATGTCTGTACCAAAATAAATAAATCAATGGTTGAAATGTGGGCCTATACTTTGATATGTAGGGAATTTAGAAGGAGCGTACTATCCACATTTCTTTTTATTTTTTATATTCTTTTTAATTTTCGACCATCAAATTGAATGAATTGAAGAAGATTAAAAAACAGAAATTAATAAGAGACGTGTAGAAAGTAAAAATGGATATGTGAATAACACTGCCTAGTTAGAAAATACTTGTTTAGGGAAAGGGAAGAGGAGAGAGAGATGACTGGGTAATGCAATGCAATGCAAAATAAATTTTGTAGTGTAATTGAAGAAATGAATGGTTACATCACGGATTAGTGTTACAAAATTGAATGAATTGAAGAAGATTAAAAAACAGAAATTAATAAGAGATGTGTAGAAAGTAAAAATGGGTATGTAGATAGCACCGCCTAGTTAGAAAGGACTTGTTTAGGGAAAAAGGGAAGAGGAGAGAGAGATGACTGGGTAATGCAATGCAATGCAAAATAAATTTTGTAGTCTAATTGAAGAAATGAATGGTTACATCACGTGTCAGTGTTACAATTTAAATATAGCGATGCTCAAAAATATTTATCTTCGCTTATATTATAGCATATATTATATTGGCTTTGAGCGAATTTAGATCATTTAATGATTAGGAAATCCGAGCCCTTAATTTGTGTGAAAAAGAAATCAGAGCTTTTGATTTGTGTAAGATGAGCTAGCGGAATGAGTTGAAAGGGATTGTTGAATTCAATTTAAATAGTCTAGATGATCCTTAGACTCCGAACAATAAGATCCTAAGTCGATCTCTGTAAGCTCCGAGCATATAAAAAAAATACGGCAATGCAAAATGTAATTAAAAGGATTTTCTTTCTTTCTAATCTAACTCATTTCCTTCTCCCCTGTTTGAACGGCTGCGACAGACAACAAAGTACGAGAGGAATGGAAGATAGAGAGAAACCGAGTCTGAGTGCAATTGCGAGGTGAGTGAGTGGTGACTGACAAACTACTCAAATTTCGAGAATATTGTCAGAGGGTAAGTGGGGGAGGGTTTGTCTGTGACAAATAAGAAAAAGAAGCCTAAATAGTGTGGCACTTTTACACATTCACATGGGAGAAGGAGAATCAAAGTGGCACTCTATGTGGCTTTTGGAAAGAAAAAAAGAGAAGTGGTGGTACTATATATTGGTACAAACAACGCTACCCAATGACTATATACACTCCGAATACCTGATATACCGGAAGTTATAAAGAGATCACAAATGGTCATCTTTTAATGAGTATTTGGAACACCAGAAGTTCGTTTAAAGTTGTATTTGATCTTCTAACATCATTAAAATACTACAATTTATATATCTAATATCATGGCAAACTTTGACACATGACAGCGTATGACTAGCTTCAAATATTACGACAGTATTATGGAATGGTTCGAACTTGGACGAATGATTTGTACTGCGTTCGCCAATTGATCTACTCAAGTTTGCAAAATGTTATGGCGTTTTTGTGGTAGGTACTCATTATTAAAGGTGTCACGTGGATCTCATATCTTTATTCAAGCCTGCAACAAAATTAAAGGAAAGTAGATATTATTGAGTGCAGGGCAGATGTTCATTGGGACTAAGGGCGGATGTTCATTCGACGTATGTTTGATATCACTTGTCATATGCACACAAAAGACGACAACAAATACGCGAAGTGTTTGAAGAAATATTTTAGTGAAAATACTGAATTTTTCTTGAATTTTTGAAATTGAGACTTTTAAAATTTAAATTCTGAATGCGTCACTGATTGTATGTGTGTTTGTGTGTGTGTTATCACTTGTCATATGCACACGAAAGACGACAACAAATACGCGAAGTGTTTGAAGAAATGTTTTAGTGTAAATATTGAATTTTTCTTGAATTTTTAAAATTGAGACTCTTAAAATTCAAATTCTGAATGCGTTACTAATTGTGTATGCGCGCGCGTCACTGATTGTGTGTGTGTGTGCGCGCGTGTGGAAAGCATTGGCTCCAGGTGCTGGTCTACATAATTCTGTGTCCCTCATCAAATCATACCTCAATAGGCATTTGAAAAAATCAACGGCTGAAATGTGTATAAGCTGCATGGCATCCTTGGTGGTCCTGCACAAACGCAGGTTTTTATTTTTTTTATATTTTATTTATATATATATATATATATATATATATATTAACACCAAACAAAAATAAGAAAATTAAGAGCTGTAAGCCTCTGAGACCACACCACCTTAAAGGAATAGGATTCTCTCCCTTCTATTTCTATATTATTTCCTCTCACATATTATTTTTTATCTTATTGTTTCTATAAAAAAATCAATATAAGACGTTGACGTGGCTAAATCATAACCGTTCAAATAGAAAGGGAAAGAATGAGAGAGAGATTGAGAGGAGAGAGAATCCTTCTTCCGCCTTAGAAGCTCTCATCGGCCTCATAGATTCTGTTAGAATTGTTGTCGTTTATTGAACTCTGCAGGGATCTAATCTAGGTTGATTACTGTACATTTTTTACTCGATTAATTAATTAATCTTCTCTAATTACCTTATATTATTATTATTTTTTAATATAAGAAGTATCCTACCGCACATTAATACACAAATTAGTCTCCTTCCTCGTACAGTTCTAGCATTACATGAGACCAGTAACATACTTTTGGTCTTCATATCAAACAGTACGCTAAGGCAAAGTCGGTAACGTGTTCACGTAAACGTAATTTCGCATTTTAGTCCATGAAAACGTGTTCAGATCCAATCATGTGATTCCGGGCCCAGTCTTTACGAGGGATCCACCAAATAACTGATTTGTTATAGAAATAGGCCCAATATTGTGAAATATGTTGGGTGGGTTAGGTCTGTTCTGTGGGCTTGGTCTATACCAGGCCTGGAGGGATGATCCAGGGTACCATTTCCGTTACATGAGAAAATTTTGGGTAAGATCGACTTGACCAACTAGCTAGTCCGATCATTATATATCAACATCATTTTATTGATAAGTTGATATACTTTGATTACATAATTGTCGATATCGAGCCTATGTTTGTTAGAGATGTGACATCATCTTATGAGTTGACATAGCCAGATAGTGAAACTCAAATTTTCTCACTCTAGAATTGACTTGAGATACGAAGTTGACAAGAGTTAACCTAATTCAATATTTATAAGCTCAAGTTTGAGCACTAACACGCGACTGTAAATATATTTATATGCAATAGATAAATTCTTTCACACTCGCGAAGAATCAAATAAAGTAAAAACTTCATTTTTGGAAAAGAATCACATGGAAAAAATATATTTAACCATAGGAGGTAAAGACTTCTGGTCTCACTGTCCCTCCCACACACACACACACACACATATCATGTCTAACCACTCTACTTATTGTCAATATCTCCTCCTGCAGCTACCTAGCCTTGCTGATTTCTTACCAATAATTACCAGCCTCAGTCAATTCTCTGCTCCCTCATCTTTACCTAGCTACCTACATTTTATTCTTTTTTCTTCAACCTTCACATGGTAAATATTTATATAACAATAGGCTAGCTTTATCTCTCATTCTTTGATGGGAGAAGGGGGAGTAACTTAACCAACTAATCATATATTACAACGTATTATTAGTTTGAAATAGGAGAAAAATTTATGTAGCGATATTCGAACCACATCGTTCTTAGGAGATCTTTTATAAGAATATGAAATTTTTTTGTGTTTTGGTTATGCTCAAGTTAATTTGGTTGTATATTATTTGTGAACGAGATGACCTAATTAGACAGCACTACCGAGTATCTAATTTTATTCTCTCAAATGAGGTACTAAGTGGAATGACACACGCACAAAAACGTACATATATGATTGTGACTTAATATGGATGGTGAGAATATGTATTTACGCGCATACCCTACACCTGTGTGAATATATAGGGGACCATCTAGCTAGGGCAAAGCTTTGCCTGCATATAATGCCAAACATCAAGGACAATCTTTTGTGTCGGTTGCTACGAATGCATTTGGTGGCGAATTGTGAAGGGAAAGGTCCGGAAGGAGAGTTAACCTCAAACAGTTTTGGTGTCGGCACAATATGTACTGACAAAGAGCCTTCTATAATATACACACACATATATTATACATTGTCTTATATATTCGATGAATGCACTCGTGTATAGGTTTGTCCTACTGTATGTACGTCTAGGTAAAATTGAGTAAATGAATGGTGTACATTTTTTTTTTCTTTCAAAAAGGGATTAGCCCGTGGCGGCCAAGACAGTCCACCTTTCTAAAATTTGGGGGTCTGGAAGATTTACGGAGGTATTTCAGTCTCCATGGTCACTAGTGCTACGAATCGAACCTGAAATGTGCAGTGTGGAATACGAGTCTGGAATTTTTCCCCAACCACTTACCCATCCCTTAGTGGTTGAATCTTGGACATGTTTGGTCCATATTTATGTAGTATAATACAAACAAACAAAATGTCACAACAAGATTACGTACTAAGCGAACAAGTCATTATTAGGTATAGACGTTTTAACTTAGTAGAGACTATATAAATATATAATTTCTAACATATATCTTGAATTTCAAAGTTTATTAATTATATTAAAACTATAGATTGGTTTTCTTATAGGAGTCTCTCTTTCTCTCTGGATAGAGACATATTTATGAGCGAGAGAGAGAGAGAGTAATACTGTAACTGGCGGATGACCTATACTGCACATAAAATTGACTGACTTTTTAGACAATGTTAAGCTGCATTTGCGTTTGCCTAACACTGAACATTGAAAACTGAAGGGGGGCATCATTATACACACTCCTAATTTCAAGGTATGAGAGAAAAAGAAAGTAGATCATTGCATGCAAGAGAGAACCTGAAATGCATGCAAATATATGCGTGAGAAATCTCATTTCTCTGCAAATGGTTAAGCGATGAGACGCAGAGACTGTGGAAAGTACCAACACAGGTTGTCAAATGTATTGACAAGGGAGCTAAATGGTGATCAAGAAATAAAACAGAAGGGACGACGCTTATTGCCGCGGAGCAACCATAGTTTATTAGTATATTTGTGCAGCAGTGCATATGTAGGTATATCTCCTATCTCATCCATCTTTCAAATATTCTTTTTGACATTAATTTCGATATTAATATAAAATATTGGTAAGCCCTAGCTTGGAGACTGACAGCAATCGGATAATATTTTTGCATATATTAATGAAACAAAATATCACGATTTTGTTATAAATATACAAAAATGAGAGAGAGATAACATTTGCTAGAGATAGAAGTGAAACGAGTACAATATATTATACTGTTTATTTTTGTAAATGTATGACACAAAGGATGCAAGTGAAAAGAGGGGTGGGATATTGTTATTATTACTTCCTTCTTGATCTTGTGTGTTGTAATGAGGTTACAAACATACCTCTATATATAAAAGGTTTTGATCCGACACAACATTACATGTGTCAAGAAATTTTTTACCTCCTTAAGACTTTTTCACGTAAGACATTTAAAGGTTGATACAAAAATCTAGTTTAATTTGCTTTCTCATATAATCACATGTGTGGCATTCACACTAAATTTCACAACAAATTTCAACATAGATAAATCCTTCTCCCCAATATATATGCATGCCATTCTCCTTGTCAAGCAAAAGCATATCGATGAGATACACGTACTAGTACTGCTGTAGACTACTGCACCCGTTCAAAATTTCTAATTTCTAAAGCTAACAAGTCGCGGCTTTGTCCCCTCTTTTTCTTTCTTTCTCTCTCTTCTGCACCTCTCTCTCTAGATCTTTACGCTTTCTTGTCATAAGATACCAACAAAACTCAAAAGTACGTACCATATAATTAGATCCCTCCACGGAGAATATGAGCCTAGCTCACCCTTAAATTCTCTTTGTCCCTCTTAGTTAAATAATTAACTTATATTTAATGAGATGATCTTTCTCTAATTTTAATTATGATGATTAATTATATTGCCAAAGTGTGGAGGGTGCTCACTGCTGAGTAATGGTCTATTAAAATAAGAATGCAGTTTTTTTTTGTTCAAAGAAAAAAACTTTCAATGGTTTAATTTAGACACTGAAAACATATCCAAATAGCAACTTCCATCTCTATCTATGAATTACTCAGTCAAAAAATTTCATTGTTGGTCAAATATTATTGGAAAAGTTGGGTTGTAATTTGGTTTAATTTACGATTAGTGGATATTTATTTATTTATTTTTACATATTACAGTTTTTTAGTCCTATTGGTATAAGGATTAGAATTAACCACCATGGGGTGACCAGTGGTTGGAGACAGAATTCTAGATTCGTATTTCAAATGGCACATTATGATTCGATTTTTGGCGCTCGTGAATCACACGATGGTGGCCTTGGAGAGGCTGAAATGCCTCTGTGGATCTTCTCGGCCCCTGAAATGATGGACTGCCGTGACGAAACTACTAGTTAGTTCATTTAAAAAAGAATATAAGGATTATACTTGTTTGTTGCATATTTATGTTAACTTGAAGGTAGGCTGTGAATGTTACATTAAATCCAGATAGAAGGCAACATTTTAGCCAAATAATTATTTCCGCCGCTTGATTTAAGCTGTGAAGGTTAATTTCTCAGTCACAAGCGAATACAAGGCAATTGGAGTTTATAACCAGCTTTGGATTTTTCAATGGATTCCCTTAGCTGCTGCTGTTTTTTCTTTTGGGTTTTTGGGGTGGAGGAGGGCAGAGAAAGAACTGCACCGCCGCAGCTACTGTTGTTGGTCGTGGAAATGCTTGAAAGCCGTGATTGATTAAGTTGACACGTCCTTTTTCCAAAAGTTGCTCGATGTTTACCCCATCCCCAGGACGTAAGCTTTTACAGTTTTATTTAGGGTTTTTTCACGACCACACAGTACGTACGTCCGTTGACCATAAAAGAGCAAATCTCAATGGTTAATCTCTATATTTTATATTAATCTAAATTTTTGAACCTACAAAAGCTCCGAGAGAGAACCAATAATACAACACTACGTTTACATAGATGTTTCTGCCCTCATCAGGTTGGAGCTGGAGGGAACAACATTCCCAAAATCTCCATGATCATCAGAAGAAACCTGACCTCTTGACTACTTAGACCTATCGGGGTAAGTTTTTACGTTCCATATATACATATATAATATACCTGAAAAGAAAATCCCATCCATCCATCCATCATGATGATAGAGAAACAAACCATAACTTACAGACTTTGTTTTTAAAATGAAAGCATGAAAATTTAAGTTTAGTCAAGTTAGCTAAAGCAATTTAATTAATATTTTTTTTTACACACTTTACGCTCGAGTTTAAATCCGTATTCCCTTAATTTAATTGAATTTATGTCTTTTTTGGAAAAAGAAAGAAAGCATATCGCTCTAAACAGTGACTTAGTGAGTTGGTTTTACAACTTTACCATATATATATATATATATATATCAGTTGCTATTACACCATATTTTTGCATTCCATTGGGAGGCCAATAATGAAAGCAGACTCTTAACTGGTAATTGCACCCTAAATTCCACTTAAAACCAAACAATCAATTCAAACACGTAGGCACATTAATTGTTTAAGATTGTTTTATATACGTATGCTCGTAATAATTTCTCTAGACGGTTTCATAAAAAGAATCAGTGGGGGGGCAACACTCGGGGACTCAGTAGTGAGTACGCACTAAGTACTCTATATATTTTTATTTTGACTCAATGATATTTTAAAATATATTTATTGTTTTAAAAAACAATAGACATGTTAATTATTTTTTTTTTGGACTTTAAAAGACAAGGAACATTTTGACATCTTTTAATTGGGTCAAATCAGAAAATGAGTACATAAAATATTTACTAGTGAGTATCTAAGTATTATCCATTAGTGGGAAGAAAATTAAAACAAACATTAATTTCTAAAGATTCAGAAATTTGACCACTTTATTTCATCTAAATACTAGCTTAGCTATATGAGGGATTATGAACACTCTTTTGTTTGTAATACTCTTCCAAATTAAATCCATTCACTATTTATCTCTTAATTATTTCATGCGTGATGTGTTTACTTATATATATATATATATATATGGACTCATTGTTATGAATAAATTAGACAGAAAAAAAAAAGAATAAATTGTGTTTGTAAACTTTGAAGGTTTTGGTTTGAAAAGCAATTGGGTTTTTCTTCTAACATTTTGTTTGTCTTTTTTCTTTTCTAAAAAAAGTTTTATTTACTTTTGGTCAGGGGAGTTAAAATGCTGGATTCGTTTTCAAGATAGTGGGCAAATATTAATTGTATGGAATGTGGATCACATCATTACCATATCATTTGTTAAATTTGTAACAAAAGAACAAAACTATACTCCCCAACCTATATTCTTCGTCGCTTCAACATCAAGCTCTTTTACTCTCATCTAAAATTAATTGATTAATTAATTCCATCTCTGATTCCTCATATCAACGTCAAACTCTCTCCCATGCATCCATCATCCAATTTTTTTTAATCCCTTCAGTCGAGACCCATCTCTCTCTCTTAATGCATATACAATCACATATAAATATTCATCGCATGACACTAATACACTCAGTGGCGTAGTCAGGATTTTCAAATAATGGGGTCATAATATCAATAAAAAAAAAAACTTTATTGAGCCATTTCGTCAAGCATCTAGTATGCAGCTTCTAATTCCTGTCAACATATGCCGAAAGTTTATTCTGACATACATCGACATTTGTAGAGGCTTGTCAACGGTGCATGCAGGATACTGTGCAGTAATGTTAAAGATTGACAAGGCATTTCAACTAAAGTATTTTTTACAAGAAGAGAGAAAAGGAAGACAAATATGATAGTAGAAAAAAAAAAGTAGGAGGAGAATGTTGTAATTTAGTTTTCTTAACTGTTTATAGCGGTCAAATATAATATACAAACAAATATACATGGGGTTTTTGAAGTTGTTGGAGTCAAGGACAACCAATGACCCCATGTTAGCTTTGTCATTGAATACATTGATACACAGTTAGTATATATAACGTATCGTGCTAATGATAAAACATTTGAAAAAAAGTTTACATGTAGTAATATTATTAATATAATACATGATGCCCCGATACCGATACATTCGCAATACTAAAGCATCCCTAGAATGTAAGTCATTCTCAATCACATGACACATCCACAGTCATTGCTTAAACAAGGCCCGTGTGTGGATGGACATTAAACCTCTGCAATGTGCTTTAATGTTAATTTGCATTGATTCAACCAACATGGTCCAACCTTCTTCGATATCCACGTACATTCATACAATGGCGCATTACACAACTCCCATGAAATGTAACATCAACAACAACAGCTTCTTAATTACTAAATTAACAGTCCTCCATTTTCCAACAAAATAACAAAATCTAAACACCTCCCAATAACGATACCATCATCTTACATCATATATAGCAAATAATTAAGTGGTTATTACATAATAATTAGTTCTTTAATGGAAGGAACTCAAAAAAGGGGAAAGGATGAGCACTGAAGCTAGCGGATAGCTCCGTATGATCCTTATCGTTAACGCTTAGCTCATTGGCATTGGCACTGGCATTGACATGACCGCTTCTAAGAGGAAAGAGTTGAAGGGTTTGAGATTCCTCACATCCAGGATCTTGCTCAGTGACAGTGTTGAAACCAGTTTCTGATGTGTAGGGCGCTATGAAGATGCTGAGATCATGAGACTTAAAGAGCCTTTGGTCCCTTCTTACTGTAGCTGCTGCCCTAGATCTGGCCGTCGTACTAGCACAAGTAGGAGGGGTGTTTATGAGGTGGGTGGGAGGGTGAGGGTGAGGGTGAGAAGGACAGGACAACTGCATCATCTGCCACGTGGCATTCCTTTCTACAAAGTTTCTTCTTTGCTGCAATTCTTCTTCGTCGAATTGGATCCATCCATCCGTCCTGCACTCTGCTGCCGCTGTTTTTGCTGCCCTTTGTATTGAAACCGATTCCTGTTGATCAATAGATAAACCCATTTTAAAATTATATTTATTAATACAGACATTAAGGGCATGGCATGCATGAAAACTCATGTTCTGATTCCTGAAACCCCCATTGAAGCCAAAATAAAAACAAGTCAATGTTGATGCCCTTAGTTTCGAAAATTCCACAATTTCATACATCCGTATATTGGACAGACTGCATTTACATAGTTGGATTTTAATAATTTTCATCTAGCCGTTCAAACACCGATGTGGTTAGGATTATTCTATCTTTGGCCAAATAATTTGAGATAGGGTTATCATTGTCATTTTAGAACCAGCTTGGTGCTCATTTAGTCATTTCCATAGAATCAGTCTGGTCTGTGACCAAATGACATGAATAAGCAAAGCACAAGGCCCAAAACCCTAGCTAATTAAGTTTCATAACAGCAGCCCCGACAGAGAGGAAGGACTGCAGCTTTTAGACCCTTTTCATTTCCCAATAAACAAAGCTTTTGGTATTACTAGCTTGCTTGCTTCCTTACGATAATTTACACATATATTTTTCTTAGCATACCATGATATACGCATATTGCTTTGAAATAATCATGAATATTCCATAAATAATCATTATGCAATAGTTCTGCCCTAATTGCATATTAGTAATTAATCATTATAAGACTACTTTTTAGAGGCTTTTGATTTGAGGAATCCTAACTAGTAGATAAAAGAGACCATATATATAGCTACCTAGCTAGTCTAACCTAGATATAGAATGATAAAAACAAGCTATGAAGATTGAGAGAGTAGAGAGGAATTGAAATAGACCTCAACAAGTGTAGCAGCAGTATTGCAGTTTGTAGAGGGTGCCCAGTTTTTGGTCTCTGCGACTTCAAAACCTGTCCTACTGGCCCCTATAATATGTAGACATAAAGAAAAACAAAAAGAATACGACTTTACAACCTGCATCGATACATATCTTTCAATTCTGAAACCACAAACAAAGTGAAATATTACATATATATATATATATATATACATATATTGGCAATAAATTAAGGGAATTATTATTGACACTCCAAAAATCTTATTCTACACTCCTCACAACTGTATTTTTCTTTTTAAATATAGAAAGTTTGGAGTGTAAAATGAGAATTTTGAAATGTCAATAACAATTTCCTAAATTAATTGAAAAAGAACATCCCTAGTAAACAAAAAGTTAAGAACGAACTGGACTGAGTGTTATTTTCACTCCCATACTGTCATTTGCACTCCTTTCTAATGGAAAAAAATAACGAAGAGGTGAATGCAAATGACTATTTTAGAGTGCTAATAGCAATTGAACTAAGTGAAAAGGCCCAGCAAAACTTTTCAAAGTTTAAACGAACATATATCTCTAACTAATTAACCACTTTCTTTCTCAAAAAAGAAACAAAACAAGAACATTAATAAAGGGATAGAGTAGTGAATTAACAGTAGTATTATTTTATGTAAGTTGGGTTCATGATTGATGATGAGTACCTAATAATTCTTCTTTCTTTTGATTATCTGTAGACGTCATTGATATTTGCAGTTGATGGTCGTGTTCTGCAGAGAGGGCAGATGATTCCATTTGACGGCGACGTTTCTGCCTTTCTCTGGCCTTGTGGTTTTGGAACCAATAGAAGACATTCTTCCCTTCTATCTTTCCATATTTTCGAAGCTGTGCCGTGATGTGCTGAATCTGCTCTGCCGACGGCGTTCGAGTCCCTCGTCTGTATAATTCTTCAAGAGCCCTCAGCTGCTCCGGAGTAGGGTTCCATCTTGAGCTCACCACAACCTGTGGCGTGTTCAGAAATTCCGATCTCTTGTTTTGTTCAGCCATAGCTGTATGTACACAAAAACACAAGATAAATGGAAATTAAAAGATAGATAGATCAAAAAGAAAGATAAGGTAGCAAGGTAGCTAGTATTTTTATGTGTAAATAGAAGATAATTATGTAAGTTTAGCTCCTCAATAACCGTCAATGTTGACTACTACTTCCGGTAGCAAGGTAGCTAGTTTATATATAATACCGGCGAGTTGGTGATACTGCGTAAGGAAATCGTGAGAGCCATGAATTGCTGATCGGTTTAGACAAGGAGGAGTTGTGATGGTCGAAGAAGTGTTGTTTACAGAGGGAAGCTGCCTCGGAATGAGAGTGCGGAGCTTCCGTCCATTGAAAGAATCCGGCATGTTGAAATCGCCATGGCCACCGTCATTATAGCCCATCATCCACATTTTGATCAAGCTAGGGTTTCTGTGTGACTAGCCCTCTCTCTCTCACTCGCCCAAGGTAATGGCCTAAAGGTTTGCAATAATTACAAAAACAAGAACAAGAGGAGTAGTATTTGTAAGAAGTGAATTTTTTTCCATTTGAGGTAATGTGAGTTGTGGAATATGATGGTGGTGGTGGACTTGGAAAAATGGGAATGTAGTGGAAGAGCATGCAAGGGAGTTGGGGGCATGGAGGAGATGGGGGTTAAGATAGGGTGTTGCCTAGCTGCCTCATATAGGTAGAATAGAACGGGTTTTCTTTAGTATATGGTGAAGCTCTATATTAGAGAGAGAGAGAGAGAGAGAGAGAGAGAGAGAGAGAGAGAGAGAGAGAGAGAGAGAGAGAGAGTCTCGTGGCAAAAGGTTTAGTTGAGCTGAAATAGTAGTGATGTAATATTTGAGTTTCAGACATTCAGTGATGGGGATTGATCACTAGCTATAACACACTATTGTATGGAATTCAAAAAGGAAGAGAGAGAGAGAGAGAGAGAGAGTGAGAGAGAGAGTAGTATTATAGTGTTGGTTGAATACAGAGCAAGAAAGTGAGGCAAGGCGTGAGGTTGACTAGGCGCCCTTTGCACAATACATTATTGCTATTTTAATTTAGAATGACAGAAAGAATATTGAAGGAAAACAACTTATATATATATCGAATGAGTTCACTTTACATTGTAATGTTTTGATCTAATACCAAAGTATTATGTTAATAGAAACTTACACATAAAATTTTATTATTAAACTGAAATATTACACAATAATAAATTCATTTGAAGACTTGTATGTCTTGTATGTATAGAGAAATTTTTAGTTGTGACGAAAACATAAGTGGTACATCACGTGTTTTAATAGAAGTGGTAAAAAAATTTATTTTTTAAGTTATTAACTTTTTAGCGCACATATCTCATCATTTGTATAGGAACATGTAATGTACCACTCCATATACCGATCACACTGAAAAATCTCTCGTACTATGAGGAAAGAGAGTCCCGCGGAGAAGGAAGGGGACAAAGGAAAAAAAGAAAACAAAAGCAGAGAGAGAGAGAGAGAGAGAGAGAGAGAGAGAGAGAGGGAGCAGGAGGGCAGTAGTGTGGAAGGAAGAAGAGGGAAAGGGAAGCGTGGAATTCTGGGAGGGACATCGGGAGTAGGAAATGAAAAACGACGTGACGATCATGAGGGTTATCATAAGCCTCATCACCCTTCTTTCTTTACCCTTTCTCTCTCTCTTTCTCTCTCTCTCACACATTTACTGTTCTCTTCACGTCTCGTGCCTTTCACACTTATTCTCAATCCGAACTGCCTGCCTGCCTTGCCTGCCCCCTCTCTCTGCCTGCCCCTTAATTAATCTTACCCCTTTCTCTTGTCTATATTACATATTATAAGGTAAAATGTATACAATGAATTTGAACTTTTTTTATTACTATTATATCAGGATATTTTCAGATAAAACTCTAACTTGATGTGCTAATAACCGGTTACATGCAAGTTAAGAACAACATTAGCATGATTACTATTAGTAAGTTGTTGGTTTGTCTTTCTGAAATCTCGACATGAGATCAAAGGATGCTGAGATTTTGACACCTCCATACTTCCACACTACACCATGTTGAATAGTATAAGAATTTTAAGTTGAAAACTTGACGAAATAAAATATATATGAAGAAATATTTACTACTAATTGTATCAAAATATTTTGAGGTAAAACCCTAACCTGAAGTGCTAATAAGCGGTTAAATGTTAGTTGAAAACAATATTTGATTAGTCGTCGCTCATTTGTCACTTTAAAATCTCAACATAAAATCAAATCTTGCTTAAATAGTATGTTGACACATCCATGCTTCCACCCCTCACCCATACTGCATGCAACACCATTCCGCATGCCATGCCACGCTTAGATATATTCCTTACTTACCAGTTACCACAAAGACAAACAACATATTGCATGTCTCTCTCTCTTCTGAAGATTTAATGTACGGATGTTTTTATCTTGCATTCTTGTTTTTTAACTTTTGGAGAGAAGTGTTAGAATCTAAAGGTCTTTGTCTTAGTCGGTCAAAGATAGAGTATATGGAATGCAAGTTTAGTGCAAATGGAGGCTCAAATGAGTTAGGGGTGAGGATTGGAGATCCAAAAGTACCAAAGAGCGACTGTTTTCACTATCTAGGATCTATCTTGCAAAAGAATGGAGAGTTGGATGGAGACGTCAACCATAGAATACAAGCTAGATGGATGAAGTGGAAGAGTGCATTTGGCATATTGTGTGACCATCATTTGCCACTGAAGCTCAAGGAAATTTTGCAATGTTTTATGGCACGAAATGTTGGGCGGTGAAGTATCAACACGTACATAAAATGGGTGTAGTGAAGATGAGAATGTTTCGTTGGATGTGTGGGCACACGAGAAAGGATAAGATTAGGAATGGGGATACTCGAGGTAAAGTAGGAGTAGCCGAAATTGAAGGAAAGATGAGAGAAATTTGGTTACGGTGGTTTGGACATGTGCAACGAAGGCCTACTGACGCTCCAGTTAGAAGATGTGATTAAGGGGACAGAGGTTCATGATCGAAGGGGTAGATGAAGACCTAAGAAGACTTTGGAAGAGACTCTAAGAAAAGACTTAGAGTACTTGGATCTAATGGAAGATGTGACACAGAATCGAGCGCAATGACGTTCTAGGATTCATGTAGCCGATCCTTCTTAGTGAGAAAATGTTTTGTTGTTGTTGTTGTATTCTTGTTTTTTAACCTAATGTTTCACTTGCCCGCCCAACAGATTTGACCCAATCTGCATCTACTCTCCACTGTCCAATCATCTTGCAAAATTTTCATTCTGTTCTATGTGATGTGATATTCATGCATATATATCAATTCCATATATAACCAAATAAGTGTGTGAATAATTTGTCCTTTTAAACTGTCTGCGATATAATACTTGTAAATATATATATATACAAAATATATTAATTATGGTATACAGAAAGAGAAAGAGATTTGCACCTTGACATGTTACCAAAGTTACTGTATGTCTCTCATTTGTCATCTTCCTTCCATTCAGTTTTTCCTGGGTACATTTCTGCTGCCATTGAAAAAAAAAAAAAAAAAAAAAAAAAAAAAGAATGCGGCAGAGCTTCTCTCCCTCAGTTGCTGTATTTATCTTCAAGATATAAGCCACAGCCCTACAGTCCTCCCTGAAACCTCATTATTACGATGGAATGACTCAGTTCTCGAGTGCATGTCCTAATGTCCCAAATATACATACTGCACCTCTTGCAGCCCCTTCTGGGTTTTCAAACTCATAATTGTTTAATTATTATTCTTTTTTTTTTTGTTCGTTTCAAACCTGGGGCCTACCTTCTCTAATTCTGTATATATGTACATGCTACTTGCTACATGCATATGAATATAAAATCAAATTTGTATGCATTAACAAGCCAAATTCTTCTGTACCAAAAAAAAAAAAAAAGATCAGCTAAAATACTGTTCATTAACAGTATTTGGACTGAAATGCCCCTCCGCTGCTACACATTCTCAGCTCATTTTTTTTTGTACAGTAAATTTAAAATTTTACCCCTGATATACGCGTGTCAGTCATCGTAGAAAGGGAAGGGGACGGGTAGCATTCTTCTTCAAAAGAACTTGTAGGGTTGTGAATCTGCCAGAGAGAAGCGTGCAAAGATCTCTACCCCTTGGTCAAGTCTCTGAAGAGGATGAATTCTCTTTTGCGAATCGATATTTTGGATACAGTTAGTAGTAATAATACCTTGATTAATGTGGCACTGATATATAATTTATACACCGATTTGGGTGAAAATTTTCAGGTATGACTTTTGAATAAGAACCTATGCAAAAAATGAAGTGTTCGGATCATGAGGTTCCATTATTGTAGAGTAGAAGACGATTGGCGATTAGCAACATGACTCGAAGAACTTTGAAGTTTCTGAAGGATGTTTTGGGGCATTTTAATTCCTCAGTATTATTTTGAGCAAGTTTACCAACAAAAATAAAAAGGAACATGTTGACAATTCGTGGTTAGGGCAAATGGTTAAGCCAAGTTAATTGCCCACTGATGAGTCAATTTCATAGTATATATTTTACCATATTCTTAGTATGTTTTGGTAATCATTTTGGTAGAATTTTGATTCTTTGTTTTATATTTTCAATATAGGACATCCGACTTTCTCTGGAGCAAAACATGATCAAATGGACGAATTTTGGAGTGATTCAAATTGAAGGACGTTTGTGTGTCTCTTGACGTGTTCGTATAAATTTGGGATTTTTCTACCAAACGGTTATTTTCTCGCGGCAGAATAAAGAAGCAGTGCGCAGTGCTGAAAAATAACGTTTCTAAGCTTAAATTGCATTTTTAGAGCCTGGGATGACCTTTAATGGGTTCGTGACCTTTTGGAGAAGTGTTCAGAATATGCCAAACCTGAAATCCAGCTATATTGGGCCGGTTTTGAAGCATCTTAAGGGTCCAAAACGTGCTGTTCAGACTTTAGGCGAATTTATCATTTAATTTAGGGTTGTGTTTCTTATTTTATTTTGGTAATTAGTTTTCTGGTTGGATTGGAAGACCTTTGTTTTAGGAGGATTTAATTTTTCGTAGGTTAAATAAAAAGCTTGGCCGGCCCTATTGATAGCATGAACTTTCTCTCCGTGCGTTCTTGAAGAGAGGAAATTGGCCAAGCGTAGAGATTTTTAAACTTTTTCCATTCAAGGTGTTTTCGATCTTTTATTATTTCAATGAAGAACTTTATGATTTTTATTATGAATATGCATAACTAATTTTCTTTTGCTAGGGTGAGGCCACGAGCGTTAGCAAGAATATGTAGTTTTTCTTCAATTTTCTTATGATTATATGCATGCAGGTTTTCGAGTTATTAATCACCCGTTTAAACTATCTAATTGTCTTAATGCTTGAGCACCATTAGGATGTTTAGAAAAGTAATTTGATGCAATTTTGGTCGGAGGTCGGTCCCTGAAATTGATGAAGGCTTCTTGTGATTAATATGTGCAAGTTCACTTAAGATGAATACCACGTCTTAAGGGTTGCCTGGGCTTTCAAAAGGTTTCACAAAACTTCATGAGTCATGCATGTTTAAATTTGATCTGAATACCACAGACGGATTGCAAGTTTGATATATGCTCTATGTTGGGAGTCCAAGTAGGCATATATTAGGAAAACCTAACCTTTGAAATATGCATGTGTAGTTCATAAGTAATTGGGAAAACTATATAGGATCATTAAGGTGACAGCGTAACCCTAATGCTTTCTTAATTTGATTTCTACAAAATTGTTTCCTCTTTCTTCATCTTTAATATTGCAGATTAGTTTCTTTTATTAGTTAAATTCGGTTTATTAAATTAGGTCATAAAAATCAACCATCTTAAATTTCTGTTTTACAATAATTAATGAATTGGATTTGCTTCGAATTATTTAATAATCCCTATGGAGAACGACCTTGCGAGATCTGTTTATACTCTGATAACCTTGTCATTCTTACAAGTTTTATAGGAGTTTTTAACCCTTTTGCGTGTGTGGTAAAATCTCTATCACCCACGTACAAGCTCAAATTATTTGGCTATAGCCTTGGTTAGGTGGTATCCTCTTCTAAATAGGCTTTAGATATGATGCCTTTATTCATTGCAATTACTCCAAAATTTGAGAGTGCAAAATGTAATTTACCTTAAGAACAATCACGGTTGCAAATTTTATGCACCACACTAATCAAATGCATATGAGAAAGAAACGTAGACTAATCAGTAAATTAATAAGATGCTAATTACTTATTGTGGTTCAGTACTCCATAATGAAATCTCATAACTTGAACCGTTCATTTTAGAGTTTTTACTGGAATCCATGCAAATTTAGCTAAAGTCGAAAATCTTTTAGACCTTCGATTGTGGTTGTGAATATATTCATTGTTTATCGTAAATGTTGCGTTCAATTGGTTATTTGACGATAACAAATAGACGTTTGGATCTTGAGATACATTATCAAGTAGTCGTAAAAGAGTTATTTGGGCAAGTTAGATAGAGCAAGAGTTAGCGTTTGAGCTCTAATTTATATATATCATAGTGAAAGAGATATGTTATTGACACTCTTAACATGTATACCTATGTGCAATTTCTTCTTTCTTTTTTTCAAAGGGAGACGTACAATGTAATTTTTCTGGACTTTTCGAAGAACAAAAATTGAAAAAAGAGATGGAAGAACAAGGAGCCTTGCCCCGCTATAATGGATTTGACCCAAATATGTTGTAGGAGGCCCATTTGGTCACATACTATAAAGCCCAAACCCAAGTGCTGATTAAGTCAAAGTCAAAGTCAACGTCAAAGGTGCCTATGAACATGAAACAACAGCAACGCCATTGTAGGTGACAATGTGATGGAAATTGTGTGCAATTATCTACAAAGAAAAGCATAAAATTTGCCTTCGTAAAATAAGAAAAATTAGATCAATCGATAGTGGTACATATTTTCACTTAGTTAGAAAAGAATTGAATACATGAATAGCGAAGTGTCGAGAAATTATATGCATTTATAATGAGTTTAATTATTTACGATGATTAGATTATTGTGACATAGTTTCTTTGATATTGTGAGTGTATTTTAAAATATTTTGTAAAAATTAAGAAAATGATGTATAAATAAAAACAAATATTTCATGGATGTTGAAAGAAGAGCAATAAGTCCCGCTGAAAAACAAATTAAAAATAAACATGTGTCCATTTATAATTAAAGACTTATAAATTTCAACAAGAATTACCACTCTTCTTTCATCAGCTAAACATTATTCAATAAAAACATGGCCCTGTTAAGCCGGCGATACTGATTGAATCATCTACACATGGCAACTATTCACGTCCCATAACTAACCACCCACCCCCACCACCTCCCATCGGACGGACACTCTCAACCGTCCAGATCAGACTGCCTACTCTTCATCACCCATCTCCCCACCGCTAGATCATCCTCCCTCCCTCCGTATAAATAACCCCTACCCTTCCCTCCAAAATAATAGCCCTTCCTTTCAAGAAAACAGTCACCGGTAGTTTTATACATATATATTTTACGGATCTTCACCGTTTTACCCCTACACATTGGCGAAAATGAGAGAGATTCTGCACATCCAGGGAGGGCAATGTGGGAACCAAATAGGAGCCAAGTTCTGGGAGGTTGTGTGCGACGAGCACGGCATAGACCCCACCGGGCAGTACACCGGTAACACCGACATTCAGTTGGAGAGGGTGAATGTTTATTACAACGAGGCCAGCGGCGGCCGTTACGTACCTCGCGCGGTGCTCATGGACCTCGAGCCAGGCACTATGGACAGCATCCGCGCAGGGCCTTATGGCCAGATTTTCCGACCGGATAACTTTGTTTTTGGCCAGTCCGGGGCCGGAAACAATTGGGCTAAAGGGCATTACACGGAAGGCGCTGAGCTCATTGATTCGGTGCTCGATGTTGTTAGGAAAGAGGCTGAGAACTGTGATTGCTTGCAAGGTAAGAATGTATAGTTTTTATTTATTTATTTATCTAATTTTCTTTCATCATCACAAAATATAATTGGCATGATTTGATTGTGTTTTTATCATAAATAATTTCTACACATTGTATTATACATCCCAATGGACATCAGATTGTCGATATGTCATCTATAATGTGTAAGTATCATTATTGTTAGTACATTTTCGACAATATTAACTACACGTATATTCAATCATGCATATAGAATTTGTGTTGTATAACCTAAATAATATTTAGGGTTGGGGACGAATTCCAGGGTCGTATTCCACATAGCACGTCTTGGGTTCAATTCCTGACGCTGGTGAATCATACGAAGAAGGCCAAGAAGAGGCTGAAATGCTTTTGTGAGACTTCATGACCCCCGAAAGAGTGGACTGCTGTGGCGAAACTACCAGTTGGTCCTCTTTTTAGGAATAAAAAAAAATAGTAATTGATATCACAACAAAAATTTTGTAATATTTTAGATTATACAAACATCTCGTTTTGCAGGGCTAAATTTTGGCCAAGCATAACGTGTACAAATTCAAGGACAATCTTTTTCATAAATCATAGATATACTATCAGAGATTGGACAAAATTTTCAGATGCTACAACTTCATGTCATTAATAATTTAGACCTTTACTTGATTCAGGATTTCAAGTATGTCACTCACTTGGAGGCGGAACCGGTTCTGGAATGGGAACTCTCCTCATTTCAAAGGTAAGAGAAGAATTTCCGGACCGAATGATGCTCACCTTCTCTGTCTTTCCATCTCCGAAGGTTTCAGACACCGTCGTGGAGCCTTACAATGCCACACTTTCCGTTCACCAACTGGTTGAGAATGGAGATGAATGTATGGTCCTCGACAATGAAGCCCTCTACGATATATGCTTCAGGACTCTTAAGCTCACCACCCCAAGCTGTGAGTTGAATCCACATATTTGAAACCCTAACATGCAAATCATCCTTAATTCTAAAGCGTAAAATGTTGATTGACTTTATCTTGATAAATATTTTGGCATCACACAAAATATTTACTTTTGTGTGTTCCAGTTGGGGATTTGAATCATCTGATTTCGGGAACTATGAGCGGAGTTACTTGTTGTCTACGCTTCCCTGGACAATTGAACTCGGATCTGCGAAAGCTAGCCGTGAATTTAATCCCATTCCCTCGACTACACTTCTTCATGGTGGGATTTGCACCTCTGACATCTCGAGGATCGCAGCAGTACTGCGCATTATCCGTCCCCGAACTGACACAACAAATGTGGGATGCAAAGAATATGATGTGCGCAGCAGATCCGCGCCATGGGCGTTACCTCACAGCATCAGCGATGTTTCGAGGCAAAATGAGCACGAAAGAAGTTGACGAACAGATGATGAATGTGCAGAACAAGAACTCCTCCTACTTCGTTGAGTGGATTCCAAACAATGTCAAGTCCAGCGTTTGTGACATTCCGCCGCAAGGTCTTATAATGTCTTCGACATTTATTGGAAATTCGACTTCTATACAAGAGATGTTTCGAAGAGTGAGCGAGCAGTTCACGGCAATGTTTAGGAGGAAGGCCTTTTTGCACTGGTATACCGGAGAGGGAATGGATGAGATGGAGTTTACGGAAGCGGAGAGTAACATGAACGATCTTGTTGCGGAATACCAACAGTACCAAGATGCCACGGTTGACGAAGATGGCGATTACGCCGAAGAGGAAGAAGGGATGGGAGGTGGAGAAGAACTCTGAAGGTGTTTGATTTGACGAGTTTGCTGTTTCGTGTGATGCAAGCAATAATTAACGTTATAATTAAGGTGTTCATTTTTGCAAACATAATCTACGAGTACTGAAATATTGTGTTTGTATGCGAATTTAGTAAATTTAGTTTTCCTTCATAAGTGAAGCCCTTGCTTGTATTAACAGTAGTGCAGAGAAGCACAGAAATGCAGAAAGAGAATAAGAGAGAGAGAAAGTAATTGATTACATTGATACTGAATTAATCTTTACAACTATGAGAATACAGTTTATATAGCCATCATGACTAACTTGCAGCCTAAGCTATTTAATGAACTAATTTTGGTAACAACTCTAACAACCTTTGGATATTGTCAACATCCCCCCTCAATCTCAACTGGGATTGCCCAGTTAGAGATTGAAGCAAACCATCCAGCAATCAACTTCTTACAATCACAGAAATCAAGAAACACAACCTTCCTCGGCAATCGGCCTTCAATGAAGAAAGGGAACAAGAATTGCACTCCGGCAATCGGCCTTAATGGAGTTGCACACAATAACAACAAAATTTTTTTTTTTTTTTTTTTTTTTCAAGAACGTTACTCCGGCTATCGGCCTTTAAGGAATAACACACAATCTCCGGCTATCGGCCTTATGGAGGAAACAAAATGCATTCAACACTCTTGGCAATCGGCCTTTTTCGAGTGCACAAATTTGAACAAATCTGAAGTATACGGCTATCGGCCTTGACACTTCCAAAATTCCCAAGAAAATTCTCACTGAGACGTTATCACAAACAGTTGATATGCTGGAAAGAAAATTATTAATCTAAGACAAAACCTGAGAACTTGAACCTTGAAACCCAGAACACACTGTCCTTACTCCGAATCACTTGTTCCGGTTTCTTTGTTTCCTCTGTTCTCTCTGGCACATCAAGAACTTGCACCACAAGCCACCCATTGTGATAAACTTCCAGCAAGGTAACCGACACGCCATTAAGCATCAAGACGTCATTGGACCGGGTGATATTGATCGAAAACCCCACGAGATTAGTCCTCAGAACCGTCCCATCATTCAAGCTCATCAAATCGGTCCACAAAAGCCTGCAGGGCACCACGTGGCGATGGAAGATGGAGGAGTACTCGCTCAAGTTTCCGACCCGGTTCTTAAGAACTTGGTCAAACGGAGAAACCGCAGTCAGCATCGTCTGGAACTTGAAGAAAGAACCATGAAATTGCAGCTCAAGAAACGATGCCATGACAGAGCACCCTTTGGATTTCAGCGCGGCGGAAGCGTCGTTGAAGGGGACTTTACCGTCTCTGAGCTCCATCCTCTGATCTGGGTTCTCCTTGGGGGCCAAGCAACCGAGGTTCTTGGGGGTGTAGCTTCGAATCGGACCCGAAATCTGAAAGTACGGATCCAAGAACCTGTTGATTCCAAAAATGATCAGCGACCCATCGTCGAAAATTGGGGAAGCAGTGACGCTAACGTTGTTGAGCGAGAAGTGATAGTCTGACGGCATAGTGGTGACGGTGAGAGTGCGGTCGAAGAGTAAAGCTGCGATCTTGGCGCCGAAAGGGAGGGACTTTAGGGATCGGCGAGAGAAATGGAGGGGGAGGAAAATTTGCAGTGAAACCCAGATGAAATCAAAGAAAACCTATGCGAAATCTCAGAGAAGTTTACATAGAAAGAAAGGAAGAAAGAGCTCTGGTATTACGAATAAGGAGATACGCGGAAACGAAAGACAGTAATGAAGAAAGATAGAAGAGGAATCGACCACCAAGATCCATAGCGTGAGCTTGGTGGCTCTGATACCATATTAACAGTAGTGCAGAGAAGCACAGAAATGCAGAAAGAGAATAAGAGAGAGGGAGAAAGTAATTGATTACATTGATACTGAATTAATCTTTACAACTATGAGAATACAGTTTATATAGCCATCATGACTAACTTGCAGCCTAAGCTATTTAATGAACTAATTTTGGTAACAACTCTAACAACCTTTGGATATTGTCAACAGCTTGTAATAAGCTTTTTGCTTCTAGGATAAAATTATACATATGCATCACCTTAATATTTATATCATGCAGATATGTATACGATTACTTGGTGAAAAATCGAGTGCAGCGATGTTCTAGGATTTATACAGCCGACTTCACTTAGTGGGATTAGACTTCATTGTTATTTGTAGATATGTATATGATTACATGCACCAAGCATTCTTTTTTTAGCCATCTTTCTGAGACCTCTTACAACATTGAAAAGAGAAATATTACTAGACCAGAAGTAAATTTGTACTCTCTAGCCTGATTCTTAGTATGTAATTTTGCTATTTCACAGAAAAATGAATTCGAATTCGAATTCAAATACAAAAAGGCATACATATTGATGTAGCCGACCGACCTTATGTTTTCCCTTTTGAAATGAATTATTGCAAAGCAACAATAATAATTTGGTTTCACAAACATGAAGACTTAATTTGGACCACCTTCCACCACAAATCAAAATCCCATGTGCCACACGTTTGGAAATTTCCTCATTGGTAGAAATATCGTTCTTTGAAAAGTCAGTTAAATTATAAATTTCTGAAAACTTAAATTTAAGCTACAAAACAGGTGAAAAAACTGAATACTTGAATTAATTTAAGCCATTAAAAAGGAGAGAGAGGGATTGGGTTTTAGTTGAGTACTCATACATGGCATGCCAATCATCAACAATATGGAGAACAAAAGCTGAATCTGCTTCCAAAATTTCAAGCTGCTTTAACAACAGCTCCTCCATGCTCCTCTTCTCCTCCGCCATTCGCAACAAAAGCCGCCGTTTCCTCACTTGTTCGTTAGACCCCATCTCCACTTCATCAACAACATCTTCTTCTTCAGCCTCACAGAAAGCTAGTTGCAAGAACATAACAAACAGAAAGTCTCTTGAAGTACAAAGAACCAAGGATGGGGCTTCCTCGGTTTTGCATGGCGATGAGCGTAGGCAATCCGATAAGAAGATTAAGAAGAGCAAGAAGGATGAGACTAAGAATGGCGAAAGTATGGGATCGAAATCTGGATCAAGAAAGTGGCCATCGTCATGGCAGAAGGTTTTCTTCGCATCCAAGAAGTTTAGGAGTATTATGCTGCTCAATTTCATCACAATTGTATATGGTATGTCTTTTTTCCCTTAAGCAATTTACCTTGCCTTATTACAAGACATGGGAAGCAACTTTACGTACTAATTTGTTAACCAATCCGAGACTAAAAACCTAAATTTCAAGCTCTAAATGATGATTCTACACCATAAAACAAATGACAAAGAATAAATTTGATCGAAGTTGAAAAAATAAGTAGAAGTGTGATTTTCTCAAAGCGTTGGATCTTTAAACAAAAGAAAGAAATGAAGTCCTGCGCAGATAGAAACTGATTATTTGTCACATTTGGTATGTTAAGGGTTCTGAAGTCACAAATTTCTAAGGTGTGTGCTGATTCAAACTGCAGCAAGTGACATTCCAGTTATTAAAGAAGTTGAAGCTTTCATGGATCCAGCAGCTTTCTCAGCGGTACGATTTGTCATGTCAGCCATCCCATTTCTTCCATTTGTGTTTCGATCGCGAGGTGATGTCCAGACTCGCAATTCAGGCATGGAGTTGGGGTTCTGGATCAGTCTAGGATACCTTCTTGAGGCACTTGGTTTGCTTACATCTGATGCTGGTCGTGCATCATTTATTTCTCTGTTCACAGTAGGTTCAAAATTTTCATGAACTTCCTATTAGCTACGGTTTTTCTGTCATTAATACCATTGTACCTGGCAAAAGCCACAAATAGTCTGTCCATCAGTACGTTTTTTGTAAAATCCTGCTATGTCGAACAGGTTATCACGGTACCTTTGCTTGATGGCATGCTTGGAGCAACCATACCTACTCGTACCTGGTTCGGAGTCCTCATGTCTGCTCTCGGGATTGCTATGCTCGAATGCAGCGGATCACCTCCGAATGTAAGCGTGACATGGTTAAGTTCTTGATGCTTTAGTGTTCGTAATGTTGTAGAAAAGCGCTGTGATGATGTAACACATTATTCACGGTTCCTACTTGCCTTTTCTCAGGTTGGAGATCTTTTGAACTTCTTGAGTGCAATATTTTTCGGAATTCACATGCTTCGAACTGAACAGATTTCCAGAAGCACAAAGAAAGAAAACTTCTTAGCAATTCTTGGATTTGAGGTTTGTGTTGTTGCTATGTTATCAACAATTTGGGTTTTCATCGGAGGGTGGTTTGATGGTACCAACTATTCCAACCAATCCCCATGGACATGGACAGAGCTGTGGGACTGGCTTGTTGTATTTCCATGGATACCAGCAATTTATACCGGTGCATTTTCAACCGGATTATGCTTATGGATTGAGGTAGGGTTCCTTTGGTCACACTCAACTCGTTCCACAAACTGAATTTAAGCACACGATTAGGAAGCTGTGGTGTCCTTTCTTGTATCACCAATTGCTCAATACTTTCTAGGGGTTGTTTTACAAAAGTTCCTTACAAAAAAAAATGTTCATCACCGCAGATTGCAGCGATGTGTGATGTTTCAGCAACAGAAACAGCCATAATTTACGGGATGGAACCACTCTGGGGTGCTGGTTTTGCTTGGTTTCTGCTTGGTGAAAGATGGGGTATGCTTGGATGGTTAGGCGCTGCTCTTGTTCTTGGTAAGTACTTTCTTCGTCTTGCTGTTCTGATTTGTTACGTTTATACACCTTATACTTCGTATCCACTTGATCAAAACAAACAGGGAGTACGACAGACCTATAGAATTGATTCAGCTTCATGTTATTTCAGGTGGAAGCTTACTGGTGCAGATTTTCGGGTCCTCATCCCCCAGAGAATTTACGGTGGCTGAAGATGGTAATGAGAAAGGTGATCTCCAACGAGTTCCAGTCGAGCATAAATTTCAAAACGGACTCTCTACTTCACCGGTTGTTGTCAGATCCGAAAAGAATGTCACAGATTTCTTCAAGTGATCTCACCTATTTCTTTCTCCGTCTGTATATACGTACAAGTTTGAAAGTAGCGAACAGAAACTTATCAACGATTCTTATTATAACAACTGAAGAATTACAAACTCCAATTCCATTACATAGCGGCAAAAGTTCAAAGACATCACGCCACACTTTTATCATATTGAAATACATACTAAATCACGAGCAATGTTCATCCAAGATACGTCACACCAACGACAACAGAAAATACTAAATCACAAGCAATGTTCATCCAAAATACGTAGTTTAATAAAACTCTGGATATGAAGATTATTAGAAGGATCAATTCTTCTTGGCAATGAACAGGCCCCACTTCTGCTCGCCGGAATCAACCCTGATCAGCTTTGCCTTCCATCCACCAACGATGTCATCATAATCCTCCTGTTTATTTTGTCAATCACAAAGAATCAGAAGAATGAATGGATACAGTATTCAATATATCAATGCGAAAAACATAGATACGAGGAAGAAACGCACTTGAGAAAAGTCCTGGACGAATGAATCCTTATCCTTCTCAACAGCAGCCAGTTCCCGCTCCAAAACTGCTTTGAACTGATCAGTACGATCCTCAGCAATGACCTCATCAAAGCCAGCATCCTTGAGCATCTGAGATCGGTATGAATATACAAGTATAATTTTATGTCAAGGAAATACGAATAAATGATTTTGAAAGACGAGCTGGTAAAAGCAATCAGACATAAAATTACAAGCTTACTTGACCATAAGCTTTTACATCATGGAGATCGTATCCTCTTTGCTTAATATAGTCAGCAAAGTTTTCCAATGGAGTTCCAGCACACCTACAGTAATCACTGATGAGAACTTTGCCGCCTGGCTTCAACCACTTGTAGAAGGATCGGAACAATGCAGGCTTGTCCTGTAAGTGAAAGTTTCGCGAAACATGAAAAATTAGTATAAAGTAGCTGAAAGAGCATGATTCCCATAGAGAAATGCTTACTTGAATGTGTAAAATGGTGTCGCGACTGTATATCACATCAAAGGTATTGTCAGGATAAGTCTTTTTTGTGCAATCAGCAACTTCAAACTCAACAGCGCATTTGAGTCCAATGGATTGTTCGAGAGCAAAAGAAATCATATTCACAGAGAGGTCAATTCCAATAACCTCAACATCAAAGTTTGAGGCCATATAGAAGTCACCTCCCCCAATGCCACAGTCTACATCGAGAACTTTCTGGCCAGGCTTGAGATCCAACTTTGCCACAAATTCTTTAGTAGTTTCTGCTCAAAAGAGAAGGGTTCACTCACATCAGACATGTTAGGACAATCAATCAGAGAACAGAAGATATAGAAGCTGCCAGCAGTTGTTACCGATCCCTCCTGTGCTCACGAAACCTCGCCCAAAGACACGCTCATATCGTAGTATGCCAGTATTTTTATACTGAACATTATCTAAGAACTGCTGGAACCCTCTATCATTTTCTGAAGGGACTTTCTGCCATAACCAGCAGATCTGTAGTAACCAATAATGTTGTAAGTCAGCTAGTTGAACAATAAGAAAGGAAAACTACTGAATAAACTTCTACTAGTTTTATACCTGATTTTGATTCCTTTTGTTCCGAACATAAGCTCCAATACATTTGCAACTAACGAGAGAGAGTTCAAAGAAATTCCCGGAATCATCACGCATGTGGCAGTCTTTGAAAACCTGCAGTACAATGTAATGTCTGCTGAATTATTACTTTGCACACAAGCACAAAAATGGAAGAACTATATACTTTCTATACAATGCCATTGGTCATGCGAAACTTCAGTCAAGAGAAACCACCAGCAAGTATTTATATTCTATTTTTTCGAACTCCATCTCTCGTAACAGTTTTCAGGTTCTAATTAGAATGCCGGCACACAACTCTAAACAAGTAAACCTCTGTCAACCATTGATTTCTATCACAATTTACTTTATTGAAAAGAGCCGGAATTAGAACATTCCTCTTAGCGCGAATGCAAATATATTATTGCACAAATCGATTAATTTCAAGAAACTACAATGAACTGAGACTAATGGCAATCTCTTCATGATTTAGTGAACAAAATGGAGCAGCTCCATAGAACATCTTAAACAAAGTAGTTAAGAAGGCAAACCTTGGTATAAAATCTTGGTTCCCTGTAATGGGTTGGGTTGGATTTTCGTTTGGAGTCTCCAGATTGGTGGAAACAAGATTCTCTGAAAAAGATATATCCACCGACCTTCAACCATCCCATCATCCTTTCCACCAAATTCTCTACCTGCAGTGTCAAAAAATTTCGATTAGATTTCAGAACAAAATGACAAACAAGTAACCTCTACCACAATCCTTAAACCACATAAAACAGAATCAGTGCAAATTACCTCCTTATCTGACAGATACATAAGAAGCCAATTTGAGAATACCAAATCCACCGAGTTTTCAGAAATCTTCAGATCAGGTGATGTCACATCAGCGCACATGAACTTGACGTTCTTATGGTGTCCATTAATGCTTTCATTCTGAAAGTAGTATATCAAAGATTTAAAATTAAAAAAAAACGGATAGAAGTCCCACGTTCATTCTGTAATGCGGACCGAAAAATTGAGCATGGCGTTACCTTCTTTATCACACTGTCAATGAAGTCCAATGCGAAAAGCTGACCCGCCTTTTCAGCTAATTCTCCAGTGAAACGACCAATCCCAGCTCCGAGTTCTACAACCGATTTGCCCTCATAGGGAGGGAGCAACGAAAGCACCTAATAAGATCCAGTTAAATCAAGCCCCGAATACGCAATGGTGACTATGTTGAAAACCTTATGTCAAACACACCAGAAAAACACAAATTATTGACAAGGGAAGGTCTTTTATCAGGTTCACATCAAAAAAGCGAAAAACTGAGAGTGCATATAACCCATCAAAACATCGACGCCGCATAAACAACATGAAAGCTGAAACATCAAACAAAAATGTTCCTAATGTCAAAATGCATTCTCAAAAGCTCGGTCCTTACTGGTCACCACATTTGGAGGAAAGTATTAAACTTTGGAGCTTCTTGCTTACAAATAAAAAAGTGGGTGTCAAGTGAATTGAAGATCATTTAGCGTCTGCATTGTAGCAATGGGAACTGATCCATTCGAAATTTCGTTAACGTTTCATGCCTCGAATAATCAGGGTCTGTTATATTCATCAAAGAGTTCTTTCTCAAATCGGTCTTTCGGTCCAAAATCAACTCCGATTTCACCTTAAGTTTTGGTTTTTCCAATAGTTCCACAGTCCAAACAGGTTTTTGTAAAGGTCAATACCTCGCCAATTGAGCAGCATTGTCGTTTTTAATATACATTACAGATTTAGAGCTATACATGCATATATAGATATAGATATACCTCAGGCCGTTCTTCCTTGTCGAGATCAGAGGCCTTGGAGTCGAGCATCATGGCCTCAACGGTCAAATCGGCGGAGTGCTCCACCCAGTAGTTCTTCTGCACCTCCCGCTCTTCCCCTGCAATCACAATTCAAAACTCAGAGATCCGAATCGAACACACAAGAATTAATAAATAAAAAAACAACGAAAATGGCACCGTCAGAGATTCATACCATTAGCAAAAGCAGCCATTGTTGACAGAAATGGCGATCGAGAGAGCTGAGAATTCGAATTCGAACGAGAGCGAGTGAAATGAGGAGAGGAAGAAGACCGGGGCTAAGCTCCCTCAACTGCAATGCGTGATCTCGAAAAGCTCCTGGATCTTCGGTTGTTCGCTCTGCCTCGCTGCTGCATATATATATGCGCGTATATCTAGAGAGAGAAAGAGGAGAGAGAGAGAGAGAGATGAGAAGGAGTCGGTAGTGTGAGAGTTTGTTTCAGCTGGCCCTGAGACGGAGGCATTTTATAGCAAAAACATGGAGCCTGGGCATTTTGGTAATTTACTATCGGCTCGATTGTTTGGCTGTGAACTTTCCACTGGAAGAAGGGCATACATCAGCCGTTCGTTTTCAGCGGGGTCCACCACGTGGATCTCGACGATTTCTGTATAGGCTAAATTTAGTCCAGGTATTATTAATCGTAATGGCTAAATTTAGGAAGTTTCCTAGTGTTGCGGTTCAAGAATGACGGTTTAATTTTGTTAACTTTTTAAAAATGTAAAGATAAATTGGACTTTTTGGTGGTGTGAATTAGAATGTGGTCTTTATACAATAATATGGAACTTTTTCTTCTATTAATATCCCACATTTTCATTTTCTTGCATGAATTTTCTCTTTTACCCTTATTCGAACTAAATTGAGATGGACAAAATAAAAACACATCCATACCCCCTATTCAACATGTCGGCAGCCAACCATCACAAAAAATCTAGGTCAAACAACCAACACCATACCCTCTCTATCTCTTTCTTTCTCTCTAACGGGATGGGCGAGTTAGGGTGTTGGATGACAAACTTCCACACCAGAGACGGGTTGAATGGTGCTGACTGACAACTTTCGCAACAGAGGTGATGGGGTTGAAGGGTTATCCAGTTGGATAAGTTGAGGTGATGTGTTGTTACCAACGGCATGGGCATTGTCGGTTGTGCCGATGTCGATGATGGAGGCATTTGAAGATAGGTGGCTGTCTTATTGGGGCTTGTTTGCCATTAACTTCTTTATGGGTTGGGGGTGTCTTCAGAAAAATGAGGGACAAAGTTGAAATTTTCGAGGAATCTTTTGGATGTGGGGTGTTTTCATAAAATGTGGGGTAACAATAAAACAACCCAACTTCATTAAACAAATCGTGCTTTAGTTTGGACAATAATTTATATCAACATTTCGGTGCATTATTTTATCCATTCACTTAACAAGTATTATGTTTTCTTTAAAGTTGTGTTATTTACACATTTATTTTTACTTACCATAAACTCTTTATTAATTTTTATTTTTCAATTTATTCAATCTGTTGATTGAAAATTAAAAATAAATGAAAAGTAAAAAGAAGCACTATCTTTTCTTTATGTACAAAAGAATTGTCGGATTTGCAGCTTCGAGTTGTGAGTGAACTTTTGATTAGTGATTTGAATCATTTGAGGGTCCACTAGTATCAACAAGTAGATTCTTATTTGACTTCGCATTCCTTTCCATCTAATCCATTTAGTTCGAGATCCGAACCGTTGAAATTTGATTAAACGGTTACAGTTATTATCACTTTTATAGAGATCTCCTATTTGTAACTGTTAAATCAAATTTCAACAGTCCGTACTCTTTCATTATTTGACAATTATTCATCTGTCCTAGTCGATAACAAGTGGATGTGGGGTTGGTAAAGTTGCCTTATTGCATTAGAAATTCAAGGAGCACACTTTGATTCATCATTACTTGCTCTATACGTGTTGGCTTGACAATTTGCATAATCCGTTAATCCGGCTTGAAATGATACAAAAATAACAAGTTTCAAGTCAACATATTAATGAGTTGGGGGTCATCTGATAAGATATTATTTGTCAAATTTAGGCATTAGGCATCACAGTTTCTTGCATGACCATTAACCCGACATTAAACAACACAATCTAACGTCTGTTAATGGATTGAATTGTTATAAGATCTACCTGTTAAGATAACGAATTTGACACGACACAGTTCATTAAGACGACAAATATGTCACGAAAACAATAAAAACACGATAAACACGACCCATTTGTCAAGCTTACTGCATGTCTTCTAAGTCTCACACTAAATTTTTATCGTCATAAAATCTCATGCCTGTGTGTGTATAAATAAATATATAATGGCCAAGTGAAGGAAGAGTCTGCATAAACATTATGAATAAAAGGAAATTATAGTTGTTTGAAAAAAAAAGAA
Organism: Pyrus communis; assembly: GCF_963583255.1. Lineage (NCBI taxonomy): Eukaryota > Viridiplantae > Streptophyta > Magnoliopsida > Rosales > Rosaceae > Pyrus > Pyrus communis. Next base: position 25,378,844 of record NC_084814.1, read on the forward strand.
AAAAAAAGAAGAGGAAATGACAGATCCAAGGTATGTTTTATACTCTTTTTTAGGGTTCACTATCCAATATCGCATCATATTATAAATATGTTTTGGGAGAGGAGATATGAACGCAAAAACGTCAACCATCCTATCATATGCATTGCTATCGATCACTCATTTTATGAATCTAATATGGCAGTTGACACATAGGTTGAAATGATCATCATAATCTTATTTGGTTCTCAAAGTTTTCTAGTGATGTTAAAATGTAAATGAACTATGATTATGTGATTGTAAAGGTCTCTAGACGATGATCGTTGTAATTGTAGCTTGTTAAAATAAAGATACAAATATGTTTTGCGCAAGGGTGGCTTAAACGTAGAAGGTTCAACCAACATTATGATGAGTAATACCATACTTAACCAATATTTTATGTAAGTATACTTAAATAATTGAGAAAATTAAAGCAATGATCTCTAAACTTGTTATATTGCAGAGTGATAATTCTTTTTTCTAACTCCGTTAGAACTTTCATCCAAAACGAAGGGGTTTAAAGAGGCAAAAATGGACGAAGGTTCTAACGAAGTTAGTTAAAAAGATAATTGTTACACATTATAACAAATTCACGGACAAACATTCACGAAATTTTAATGGAAAAGCCAAAATTCTAATTTAGCTAAAGTTGAAAGACTACTGTTCCGATTACTAAATAATTTAAGGTGGTAACTCAGTAACTTACGTAGATATTTGATTCCGATTGATACTACACATGTGGTATATATGCAGTCGACGTAGGTGGAAGGTGATGGTATATTTGATTTAGTTGTCACGTGCTTCGTCAACAATTGACAGGTCATCATAAAGACATATATACCCTCAGGTAACCAAGTACGCTGCATAGTGGGAGGCTCATAACAGACTTTACATTGCATGGGTTACACCGCCGACAAATTTCACGGGATCGTTTATCTTATTTCTCATCGGAAAGTACAAAGGCACACCAAACAATGGCAATTTGTCGTCTTGCGTACAGTGGTATGATCCTTGCACGTGCAGTTTGGTCATTTGAATCTGGGAGATGCAGAAATTGTCATTGGGAATGCATGCATGGGGTGGTTTCACCTAACTTCTGATCAGCTCCAAGCCTCCAATGCTGTATGTTTAGCTTAATCAGTGCTTAGTGAGAGATGAAGCTTAATAAGGGTGATTACAATGTCCTAATAAGAATGCACAAGTGATGAGGGTAGACGGATGCTGAACGAGATTGCTTTGGTATAAAAATTGCTGCTAGAAGTGTTTCATTAGAAACATGTTGAAGCATTTTGAAGGAGGTTTTGCTTTTTGAATAAGCATACGATAGGACAGGTGCTTTTTTAGAAAACGTTTCTGACCCATAACCACTTTTGGATAAGCATACGATGTCATATAATGGGATAGGTGCATTACTAGGCGTTGCTTTTTGGATAAACATTCTGAGCCCTTGGTTTATGTGCAAGAGATATCAGAGTTCTTCGTTTGTGTGCCAACATAATGAATTAGTGGGGATTGTCATATTTAATTTTAGTGGTTAGAATTACCTAGTCTGTTGGCTTCATACAATGAGATTCAGAGAGAATCTATGTCCCATAGTAATGATTTGTATTCTTTCAATATTTTTTCCACCAAAAATAAAACTCCTCCAATTCTATAATTTCATACCTTTTCTTTGTATTTTATATGGTAGTTTTTTACAACCGAAATTATCTAATGAATGTATTATCTAGCTTTTGTCATCCAAACACAAAGGAGAGAAAAATCCTGCAAGTTGATAGTCCAACAACAAATTTTAAGATATGTTTTAGCCCTGAGGACTCAGGCTTCTCAACTGAACCTAACTAGGACTTTCAACCCAAGCCCAAATATGAAGCAAAGACCGGGCCAAACAACCCAGGAATGTGAATATTGGGTTTGCAATCTGTACACCTAATGCCATGAAATGAATGCCTCCCTGATATCCAAAACAGGCGTATGAACAAAAGGACCCCCTAGTGGGATTTTGGAATAGTTGGTCTTTTGGCTAAAAGAGGAAAAACTCTCATCTTAATAATATGTGAGAGTTATCATTTAGTACTACAATTTAGTGATATTTCTTTTTACATATAAGTGAGAGATCTTAGGACGATTCTCGTCAAAGCCGAATGCGAACTATATTATTGCTAGCTCATCGTGAAGTTTAGGCCACTTCCCCACCCCTTAGTGTAAAAAAAAAAAAAAAATTGATTTGTGAGAGTTTGGGCCCTTTGGGGTTCTCAGGTAAAAATTACAATAGTATACTGATGATGGGGATATTTGTGGCAGAAAAGATTTGAGTCTGAGTAATGTTAAAAAGACCAGCTTTTTGGATTAAATTTTGTAAACCTATGTCATGGTTATTAATGATTGAATTATTATTCAATCATTGATTAACATGTTTATTTTCCATTGGTGACACATTATATGATTTACAAATTTTATCTAAAAAATTGATCTACCTATATTATTATTCTTTGAGTCTTGACTAGTCATAATCATACCACCATATTTTTATCTTTAAAATATTTCCCGCAGCATTTTCACACATTTAGAATTGAGGGAAACTAAGGAATCATCGAGTCTTATTAATCAGTGTACAAATTAAAGAAAGTTGAGGTTCCACTAATATTAACTGATAACGTGTGGATTAATTCAACTACTTATGAGTACATGCAAAGTTCCATGCATAGTTCCTTCTTAATTTTCCCAATGTGGGATTCATACACTTAGACAAACGTCGCAATATTACTGATTCATGCCATTGGAAAATTTGGGTCGCGTATATTGTTCGTTTGGTAGCCAAAATTAATTGAGAAACACTCATTTCACTAGCACATCTTGTTTCTCTTATTAATCAAGCCATTAAAGCATGCCTAATCATGATAAGTGAGGTGAGTCAATGCATGCTAACTATTGGATTAATTTGCAACTTCTAAATCAAGTGTTTGCCTTTTCAAGTATGATATATTCCAAATCAATCAAGAAGATGGAGTGTCGTTTTGTGACGAAGGGACTTGTTAATCTTGCATTTAATAGGACGACCAGATAATTGTTAATTTCGTAATGGTTATGATGGTTGTCGCGATATGTTTGTGAATATCATATATCAATAATGCTAGGTAGATCATTTTTTCTGATTAAATTTATAAACTATATGATGTGTTATCAATAAGAAATAAACACGTTAATCAATATTTAAATAATAATCCAATCATCAACAACCACATCATATAGTTTAAATAAATGGTCTTCCTAATATCATCTGTCATATATTATGCCACCTTGTAGTTGCTACAAAGATCTTAGTGAGATTTGCATGGTCTAATAGTAGTACTCAACCAACCCAACTACTGCAGAATTATATGATTAAGATTTTCCGTACGATTTACAACCCTAATTTCTCCATATAATTTTGTTTCAAGCTTGCTTTAGCTAATTAATAGGCTAGTGAGTGGATGAATATTGATTTCATTTAGCATGCCTAGCCATAATCTCAAGCCTCCTAATATACGAGGCACAAATAGTACCATTTGTTTTATTTAAGAAATGATTTTTGTGCACTTCTGTCACTTCTTGCACATTCCTTTTAATGTAAATTAGATGATTAAGTCAAATTGAAATGCGCAAATCTGATAGCAAAATTCAAGCCTTACAAATTTGAACTCCATTGTTTGATATGGGCCATGAAACCCTGGTCCAACTCACGATTTTGTATTACATTATCGTCATTTTAAGATTTTAGGATATTTTTTGTACTTGTTATTTCTCTATTTCGTTTTCTATTTGTTAAGAAACACTTGGAGCGCTAGGTTTGGTTATCTTTCATACTATTCAACCAATAAATTAAGAAACATTTAGAACGCTAGGGCTGGTTATCTTTCATGCTATTCAATCAATAAACTTCGAAGTTTTCTCATATTCTCTAGTGAAGTTCAATTTTTTTATATACTTTATAATGTTATCAGTGGATACAATCTCGTTGTCTTGCCGTGTTAGTTGGTTTTTCTTTTTCTAACCATTAGATTCAACAAATTAAAACAAAATAAAGGGAAGAATGGGTGAGCAAAGAGTGAAAGGGATGTGCATAAATCACTCCCTTTTTTTGGCTAAGCAACAGTACTGCTATTATGTAGTAGTAATTAGTCGAAGTTATAATATGTGTGTATATACAACAATGATAATTTGTTGCTTGCGAAACAAGAAAGCCCCAATACTTAGACCATTAACTACGTATCATTAGGTTTAAAATAGTGCAGCATCCCTTTTCCTTAGTGATTTAGAAATTAATTAATTTATACCTACGTGGTGTTTTTCAACATTTCTTTCAGATCAATTTATCATTATTTTCCTTGTATTTTCTGTGATTATTGCTGAAGAAATAATCCAAGAGCATAAGAGAAGGGATTCATTTGTTCACGTGCAGTAGGCCATGCATGATCATATTTTAAGCGAGACAGAGTCGAGAGAGCATATACAAGTGATAAGTATGGTGAAGGAACAATACAAAAGTAAGACCTAAATTAACCATGCAGAATGAAAAGACTACATTCACTACGGATTACTGTCTATGCATATCTTCAAATCCCTTTCAAATTCAGTGTTTGAGAGACGAATGAGAAGAGAGGATGCCAATCTTTTCAAAAGGGAGGAACAAAAACAAGCACAAACGTACAAACATGCACATATACATATACATATACATAATAATATTATATATATATATATATATATATATATATATATATATATATATATATTGGATGTCACGTGTGTCACTAACTAGGAGTAGTATTCTTTCTCCTCTCCGGCTGAGAGATCAATCTAGAAACTCTCCCATGCAAAAGTCAGGCATTTTTTAGTTTCGCTACAAGAAAGATAAATATGGTGACAACAACGAATCAGTGACTAGGTCCTCAAAGAGTTCCCAATCGAGCAATTTCCGACTCTTCCAACACAGTCAGTCTCAGAGATTTCCTAATCCTCTTCCCTCCAAGGAAAGTCAAAATCATCCTCCTTAAAAGAAAAATCAATTGCAGAACTTACGGATTTAGCACACCAGCTTCTTACCCAAGCAGCCCAGTTAGTTCTGAAAATGAAGATGATTTGTCTTCAGAATCTTCATATGCTTCATCCCAGAAGCTGACAACTACAATTAAAACCGAACTAGTAAAAGAAATGCATAAGTTCAAATGGGCATATTGTTAAGATAGCCAGGACCCTTATGAGCAAATCAACCAAAAGTAAAAATTTATTTTGGTGATCCACTATTAGTCTAGGATAGGAATGGAAACAGTAACTCGACAAAACACTATTCATCAACAGTGTAGCCGTTATGCTAATGATTAGGGTTGGGCAAACGGGCCTGAACTTGTGGGCCAAAGCGGTTCGGGGCGGGTACAGGGCAGGGCCTTATATTTAATACATAAAACGGGGCGGATCTAAATAAATGGCGAGGCGGGACAGGTCCAATTTCTAATTACACGGGCCCCCACCCCCGACTGTATGCACATACATTCAATTATTCTCTCACACACATAGGGATCTCTTTGCAAATTCCTTTCTTGGTTTCTCCATTACTCCTTAGATTGTCTTCGTCGAATCTCGATCGTCTTCGTCGATTCTTAAACTTAGAGACTTTTCTCCCTCTTGATCCCTCTCTTTCTCTCATGTCGTCTTCATCGATTCTTAAATTCGGGGACTCTCCTCCCTCTCGATATCTATCTCCCAAATCGTCTTCATTGATTTTTAAACTCGGAGACTCTTCTCCCTCTCGATCTCTCTCTACCAGACTGATCGACTCTCGCTCTCTCAAACTGACCGAATTCTCATTAACTGAGCTCCATTTTCAACTCGTCTCAACTCCGACCACCACCTAATGACCCATCTTGAAATTTTCAATGTGTAATACTGTTGTATGAAGCTCACTCATATCAAAATCAATTTTTTTTATTTATTTAGGTTGAATATTGCATTATTATGTATGTGTTTTTTGAGTTCTTGCTAATTTCATAGCTAATTGGATATATGGTTGGTGTTATTTGCAAGAATTTAAGCTGAAACATGCAGGTAGGTCGTTGAAAACTTGAAATTTCCTGAAGTTTCATAGCTTCATTTGTTTGTTCAAGAGAAGCACAGCAGGCAGGAATGACCCAGGGACTCGTAGGAAAAACGGGCCGGGTTAGGTTCGGTTCCAACTTTCATTTTTCTGTTCTTTGGCTCGACTTGCGTCGTTTTATTTTCCACCGGGTCCAGTTTGGTTACTTCAATTTTGGGCCTGGCCCGGCCTGTGCCCAGCCCTACTAATGATCATTCCGTATGCAAGCTTAACAGTAAACCACCAAGACACTATTCATCCACAATATTGTTGTACCGATAATTACTCTGCGTGGAAGCAATAGTGAAAATATTAATCATTCAAACAAACCATTGTTCATGCATGAACCAACAATCATCCATCCTGTGGTCTCACAATCACTCTGTGCTCCGATAGTCAATTGTGCTATCATTCATGCCTCATTCTCCAGTCTATAAAAAAAAAAAGATTCGAAGCCTAAGTCAGCAAGTTAATTCAAATTTTATTTTTTCCAGTTTCAAAACTATTCATGCATAAACCAACAGTCATCCAACCCATGCTCTTACAATCACTCCGTGCTCATATAGTCAATTGTGCTATCATTCATGCCTCATACTCCAGTCTACAAAAAAAAAAAAAAGCTCCGAAGCGTAAGTCAGCAAGTTAATTCAAATTTTATTTTTTCAGTTTCAAAACTTCTTTGAGCTCCCCTTGCATTCAGAGAAAATTGTAAACATATTTTATTTCTGCAACTCATTTAGAAGGATGTCTGCTTACATCAATTTCTTATTTCAGTAATATGAACCCCAATCATTTGTCGGTTTTTAAACTTATAAAGTAATTTTAGAACTCTATTTTCAGTAATTGTTTTGCATCCTTATTTTGAATTCATTATTTTGATTATATATATTTTCAGAGCCTTTAAGGAAAAAGATCTTCATTGTTTTTCAAACAATGAGAATTAGTTGTGGAGCCCACACCACATCAAACTTCAACAAACCGAACTGTCTATTTTTCACGTTGCACCTTATAGATCATCTTTACAAAATATTAGTTAAACCGGAAATATTTAAGGCATCTAAATTGAATTCAAAGAAATTGACGAACACTATATTCTAAGAAATGTTGAAATTTGCTCACCACCCTCAAGTAGTAATAATGCTCGATATCCTATTTATAACTGTTAAATGACTTTGAATTTTAAGATTTGTGTCTATACACTAAATGAATATCGAAATTGAAACTCATCTAACAGTGATAAATATGAGAAATTTTTCAGTTTGATCGGTACACGGGATGGTACACCACGTGTTATCATTCAAATGGTGAGATATGTGTGCTAAAAAGTTAATAACTTAAAAAATAAATTTTGTTACCACTTATATAAAAACACGTGGTGTATCTCCCTAGGTATTCCAGTCACAATAAAAAATTTATCGATAAATAAGATAGTTGTCATGCATCCTAATTTACACAGATGAACATACATCCTAATTTATAGAGGTGAACATACATCCTAATTTATAATGGTGATAAAAAATGCTCCCAACAAAGAAAGAAAAAGGACGTATAGCAGCTAAAATACTGACGTGACAAACTCACAAAGCATTGTCTTGGGAACGGCCGACCCAACACTGATTAGTGGGAGACAATCGAAACGTTAGCTTCAAAGCAAATTTACTCTGCACTCTCTCTATCTCTCTGTATATCTCACTCGCTCTGTGGGTTTGGAAATATGGAGCTACTTAATAAACCAACTAGATAAAGACGAGACTGACGTTGCTGGCCTTTTCTTATGCAAAATTTAGTGCTTTGTTTTACATACTGTCGACTCTACCTCTATTAAAGCCTGTGATTTTATGTATTCTGGTTTTATTCGATTTTATGCTGATCGTGTTAGATCATTTTATTTATAAAGCATTTCTACGAAAAATAAGAGACTTTATCTTGTTCCATGTTGATCCTGTCAAGTCTAAGAGGTGCTTTACTCATACAACCCTACGAAAGTTCTCTCTTCTTGTTTGGATTTGGTGGTCAAGAGGGGTTTAACACGTTTAATTTTTAAAAACGACTGGCTTCAGATTGTGTCAGCTTTAAAGGAGGCCTCTCCCAATTTGTTTTCGTTGGAGCTGTTGAGGAAGACATCAAATCGTTGATGACTACAGTCACTAGAGTTCATCTATCTTATGCGCACCAATAATTCAAATGCGTGGCTCATCGTCTGGCTCGCTGTGGCATTGATAATGGATTTTGTTCTTGGTTTTAGGATCCACCTGACCTCATAGCTGACGTATTTACTAGAGGATTGTTGCAAGTCTTGTGGCCTGCAAATGTGCAGTGCTTTGTGATGTAATTCCCTCTTGTTCTGTATTAAAAAAAAAAAAACAAACAAAAAAACAAAAACAAAGATTCTTCTTTGTACCTATATATATATATATATATATATGTATGTATGTATATACGCACACACACGTAATAAGTAATTAGGCATCTCCCGCGCACTAAAAGACTAAAAATTAAAAGCGAAGAAGAAAGGAGCAATTTGCAATTCTCACCCTTTCCCATACATGTGCGGGCACATATTATATTCTCCACAGACTTGGAGCATCAATACTAGGGAATTAAGTGTTCGAACTTTACCCGAGAAATGCTGAGAATTCTCTCAAAAGTGAGAATTCGCATGAATTCTATTCCATTTTATATTTTTTAAACAATATTTTATGATATTGACATGAAATTAATGTTAAATTATAAGGTGACAGAAAAATAAAAATTGTCACTTTTAAAAGAGTATCTCTAACATATATATGGGATCTCTATATATATAGCTACTGCATGGACCACCCTTGACATCCCACTCTTTAGCTACTTGTATATTCATTTGTTTCTTTATAAACCCTAATTTTCTTCTTTTCATTCTTCGACTCTTGTCAATTAATAGTTAACGGCCTTCTTAATTGGTTGATTAATCAGATTTGCTTTGGCAAATATATTGTATATGGTCACGATATCTCGTATGAATCAAATCAAACTCACACGCATCTCACAATGATGCTAATTTACGAGGCCAACTAGGGTTTCATAAGAGAATCAAAGATAAAGAGCAAGAGAAACAAGTATACAACTGATTCATTCCAACTAATTAGATCATTGTTTACAACTGAAAGTTTGGCTTAAGCTTATATAGTTGCTACGCATACTTAACTAATCACAGTAGTTAGTAGCTGTCCTAACTGATCACAACAGCCTTTATGTACACTGGGCTAACTAAAACAGCTCGCCACTTCAGCGCCGATGCGACATAAGGCTAGCGATAATACAAGTAACATGAGAGGACATGTTGATCTAGCATGTGCTTATAAGTTGTTTTGTTACTCACATATTACAAATTGATTTATGATGGAATTAACCTCAACTTCTGAGGTCAATCATAATTTCTAATTAAGTGATTCTTCATCAAACCTAATCAGTGGAAAGCACCATAGAAAAATGGAAAATCCGCATAAGTACTCTTCCAATTCCTTTTCTAGTTTCCAGTTTCCAGTTTCCAGTTTCCAGTTTCCATGGTTAATATCAGTGTGAATTTTCTGTGAACATACACTTTTAATAAACAAAACCCTTTTAATCATATTAATTCGAAAAGCATGTGGAAAACTATTTGTAGTTATGATCTTAGTTATTAATACGAAAACCTGTCACACGTCCACATATATAGGGATAGGATTAAGAGACAAATATTTTTACACTTCTTTTAAACCTTTAGATTACAAAACATCCAAAGGTCCATATTCATCCATTAAATGACATGGATGCTTAAGTGGATTTTAACTAATATTAAACATGAAAATAAAATTAAAAAAACATAAAATATGGAAGGTAATCAAAAATAAAATTAAAAAGGAAGAAACCCTAGTTTTAAGTGTGCAAACAAGAAACGACGTAGAACTCCATTGATTCAAAGTACTGTAACCTTCATCTCCCTCTTTATATATATATATATATATGGCCCTTTATGCAAAGCGATTTCCATTTGTTTTAAAAAAATGGGGATTAGGTGTGCGGCCCACTCCACATCGAATTTCAATGATCTAAACCATCTATTTTGTAAGTCTCAATTCATAGATCATCTTTGCAAAAATTCAATTCAATCCGAAACCGTTTGCCTATTTAATTATCAAGATAAAATTTAATTATTTCTTATATAACAAAGCATTCGTTAATTTCTTTGAACCCAATTAGATGTCTTAAACATTTTTGATTTGGCTAATATTTTGCAAGGATGATCTATGAGGTGCAACTTGAAAAATAGATGGTTCAGATTGTTAAAGTTCGATGTAGTGTGGAACCCACAACTCATCCCCATTTTTATAAATAAAAAAACAAGGATCCCTTCCCTTAAAGATTTCCTATATATAATATCACTACTACAAAAAAACACTTTGCGCAACAAAATTTTTGTCGTGAAAACTCGTGAAGATAGGGTTTGTGCAACGAAAATTAACCGTCGTCGCACAAAGTTTTTTGGTTTTTAATTTTTTAATTTAATTAAATTATATTTTTTGCAACTAAATATTTTGTTGCGGGTTTTTGACTTTTTGTTTTATCATTTCTCTTATTTTAATTTAATTATATTAATTATTTGTGTGACGAAATATTTGGTAGCGCAAGATATTTTGAATTTTTAAACTTTTTAATTTAATTTAATTGTATGACTAATTTTTAATTACTTTAATTTAAATTGACATATTCAAAATAAAATTACATATGAAATATTAATATTCTTCGCTCAAAGTTTCAAAAAAAAAAATCAAATGGAAAATAATTTTATTTTACAATTTAAAATAAATAGGTTTAGCGACAAAATGTTGATTCGTCGCACAAAGAAAATAATTTAGTTTAAGAATATAAAATATAAAATAAGTAAATAGGGTTTAGGCAACGAAATATTAATTTGTCGCACAAAGTTTTTAAAAAATAATAAAAACTATGAAAATAACTATACTTTAAAATTTATAATATAAATTGGTTTAGGCGGCGAAATATTTGAATTTTGTCGCGCAAAGGTTTTAAATTTTTTTATTTTTTTAAGGACTTTGTGCGATTATGTGTTTTGTCGCACGAGGGTTTTTTTTAGTATTCTTTTTTCACTTTAAACTACATGTACACTCTACTCATAATATATAGCTAGCTCGTAGACTAATTTGAATTTTTTTCCCTAATCCAATCCAACAAATTATTTCTATTTGCAAATGTTTGTCAATAAAAACATTAACTTCCTAGTTATAATACACGATTAACCAATTTGAGGGCCACTCAAGGACCATTAAGTTGAGAAATTTATGTATGTGACCGTAACATAGATGAACAATGACATGTATGTAGCTAGCTAGATATATAATTACCTAACTATTCAGCTTTAATTAATTTTCAGAAATTCTTCCAAATTATTTTCAGCGCACCATTGTGTCGTGCTACGTCTACATAGGGCAAAAAAGTACGAGGTTGTGAAAAACTATGTTGTTTGGATCGACCGACATCCACTTGACAATATCCCAGATTTTGAAAAGCACGTAATTTACTTGATAACTCATAACTTTCTTTGAAAATATTGTAATTAATTTGGTAGAAGTCAAAAGCACCAAGATGTTTCTGTATACTTCTTAATTTCTTTAATTTCTCTTTTCTTTGAACCATGTGAACGTAACTTCTGCTGCCTTTTGCAACAATGTGGAAACTCAGTGAGAAGAAAGATCCAGTTTCTAGAACATGGTTGGTAAGTTGGAAGTGACATCTTGAAGGAAATGGTTTTCTTTTCTTCTTTTTTTCTTTCAATTTTTTAGGGATTTAACTAAGAAAAACGATATAAATAAGTTGTTAGCTTTTGAACTTTGTGAACAGCAATGGAGGACCATCTTGACGCTTTATGCATGCCCATTTTTTGGTGCAGGCAGGCCATGGCTTCTGAGGAGCAAAGCAAATTGCCTCGATAATCTACTGACAATATTGTGGAGTCTATAAATGGACAAGCTTCTTAGATACTCCCACGCGCAGCTCACACCTCTGAAGGTCCCATCAGCTGAATACGATCGCCCACAGCTCACCTGCCATTAGCAAGGAAAAATCAAAACATTAAAGATAAGGATTAATTACTCAAATCCTATTTTTAATACATTCTCAATTGAAGATTGACTCCAATCAAGTAAGTAATCCTAATTCAAACAAATTAGGGATAATTACACCATTATCTCAAGATATTATTACCTATTTAATATCTTGAGAATATTTTGAGAATATTTCTCCATAAACACCTTGGCCAATAGGATGCTGCCATGTGTAGGGTAAAACCCTAACATTATGGCCGGCCCTATCCCTATAAATACCCCATATTCTACCAAATTTTCAGAGTTTTTGCTACCTCTAAAAAGCCCTAAACACTTTACTCTCTCAAAGAAACTGACTTAGGTATCAGAGATCCATTGGCCTACCCCCCCCCCCCCCCCACCCCCACCTCGTGGGTGCGTGAGGCTTAGGTCTTTGATCAAAGGTGTTGATGTTTTGCAGGTGTATTTTCTTCAAGACGGAAGATGACAGAAATTTGCATCGACAAATTAGTGCTTTCATTGAGAGTTGATTCAAATACTCGAAGAAGCCTCTTGCATTTGTTTCTTGAATTTTTTGTTACATTGAATTTCTCACACGTCGTATCAATTAATTTTTCTTAGAAAAGTTTCTTGATCAATCCCTGGAGAAATGATACAATGGTAGGAAATTCAGAAACTACGATGAACGGAACCCCGTACGTACAAGAATTTGGATCGGATAGTGGAGATGAGGACGTAACCTGATTTAGGGTTTGGGCTCGGTGGGGCCCATAAGCCCTTTGGCCTAACCCTCGGTTGGAGACGGTTTTCGTGTCATTCCAAGCTATTTTTAGCCCTATGGTCCTTTGGTCGGGTCGGTTGGAGATGGCCCAACTTGACCGTTGGGGGACTTTTGGCCAATATCCCACTAGTGCCAAGGTTGTTCACGATCGTTTGTTCTTTTACAGGTTGTTAAGTTTGTGTATCTATTCTGCACACGATAGTATACAAATTTAATTCTAACATATACCATTTAATACTCGTAACATTTAATACTAAATAGTATGGAAGTGGAACCCGATCAAATGAAAAGGAAAGGTGTCAAGAAAAGGTAATGTGTGTAACTAAAAGACTATAAGGATGGAGTGAGAGAAAAGGAGAGGGAAACCTTGGATTGTGACTTTTGTCTCCCAATATTCCATAGAGGTCCCCATCAAAATCAAACCCCCATCTTGTAGTGGAGGGCCCTTCTTGCACTATCTTCATGCATATAAGCTCCTACATATTTAGTTGATTAACTATAATCAGAAAAAGAATAATTTCTATATATATATATATATGTGTGTGTGTGTGTTATTTCTTACTATATTAGTCCTCCACCCAACAAAAAAAAAAAAAAGAATTCACCCCTATATATTAATCTCTCATCTTACCGTCTATTTTTTGCATAAATAATGATTAATAAAATTAAATATGATTAAAACATTTGTGCAATCTTAATAATAAAGACATGGAATTAACTGAAAAAAGACCAAATAACAACTGCAATAAATCTCACTCACTGAAAATACTTCAATCACAACTAAGTGCATGTTTAGTTATCATGAGAATAAATGAGGATGTGACAGAATATGTATGAGATAAACAACCACACTTTAATAATTACATACCTTAAGTTTCCAAGCATGAGAAGGTACGAGATACACAAATTCACTTATTATTTTCATTTTTTGGATGGACATTCTGTGAAAATGATTGATTATTAGTAAACACATGAATAAGAATAATACACAATTTTTATTATTAGTAAACACATGAAAAAGAATGATATTCATTTCCTATAAATTTGTTCCTTACAAAAAAATGCCCTAAATGCATAAGAATGGACACCCCTTGGATGGACGCAATTTTTTATTTTATTTTTAAATTGATGTTTCTTCCGTTTTTCAAGTACAATTTTAAAATAATAAAAAAATACATTATAAAACAAAGTTAAACTTCTAACAAAAAATAAAATCATCTATGCCACCACTATTGTCGTCATTGCCACCGCCTCCTCATTCTCCACCGTCTCAACGTCATCACCATCATGGTCACCATCTTTAATGCCACCACCTCCCACCACCATTGTCACCACTATATCCTCCACCTTTATCACCCTTGCCACATAGCCATCACCACCTTCATTGTCTGACAACCATCACCACCTCCATTGTCTGACAATTGCCAAATCGCTATTACCGCCACCGTTTCACCATGATCGCCACCACCACCTGCACCTCCACCACCATGGTCATCACCACTTAACTGTCTGACTGTTACAGCTACCACCACTGCCACCGCCACCATCACAACCACCACCTTCCTCCATCATCGCCACCACCACCATTGCCACTCCACCTTATAACCCTCACCATCGCTACCACCACCATTCTCACAACCATCAACATTACCCTCTACCCCTGGTGAGAACCTGTATCCCACCACTTCTAATACCCCTAGTGTTGTCACAACTACTACCATTACTCCAATCACCATTGCTACCAACAACACTCTCGTCTCAACCACCATCCCACCACCACCGCTGTCATTACTTCCAAATACAAATTTATCTTTTTTTAGAACTTTAATACTAGATACGTTTTCAGTGTTTTCATTCTCAAAATCATTTTCGGATTAAACTACCAGACATGTTTTCAAATCCTTAAAATGAAAAATTTTATTTGTCATTCTCGTTTTACAAAAGAGTTTTTCAAAAAATCATTTTGAATAACGTTAACGAACAGGCCCTAAGATTCCATACTTTTTCATATGTAGACAAGGCATAGAAAAACTTGGGAATCTTGTAAAGATGGAACCGATAGAATAGAACTGGAATAATACTGAATTAGAACACTGGTGTAACATAACAAGTTATCATCACATCAACTTTCCCATTCACTTTTTTCTTCCCCTTTTTCTACCTTAATTATAATTTTCAAAATATAATTTAAAGAAAATTATAACTAATAAATAAACTACAGAAAGCGTTCTTTTTATAACTTAAATTCACTACAAACTCATTTTACAAATTTTACTAAGAAAAAAGACGATTAATCAAAATAAAAAAGATTTCATTCATTCATTTCTTCCCTGCAATGTTCTATCTTCTCTCAATCTTTCTTTCTCATCATCTTTGCGTTTATGAGCTTCTTGCTTTCTGCCTGCATGAAACGCAAAAGCCAAAAGCCACTGTTGTTTGTTGGTCTCCACTACTCTCAAAAGCATCTTCATAGCCCCAACAAAATGTAGTAAACAAGCGTTATGGGCAACGCAATCAACATTCCAAATATAACCCTGAAATTAATTATTTGAATCATTAATTAATTAGTGTCTAATTAGTAAAGAAAATAGTAAATAAAACTTACTTTAAAATAATTTATAATATTTACTTACCCTGTGCTGAGAATATCAGGGTGTACATTGTATTCCTTGGCAAAGACAAAGGGAACAATTCCTTGGGGTAGGGCTGCCTGTTATATTTTGTTTGGCAAAATAGCCAAACAAAAAAAAAACACGTTAACAATGGCACAGATGTTTGTTGTGCAGTGTAAATAAATCATACAGGTCCAAACAAGTCATTGTGTAATTACATAAATCAGTTTTTATTTTTTTATTTTTTTAATAATTATATACTGAGTTGGAATTTGATTTTGTTTTTTTAGCTCAGTCTTTTTTTTCTTTTTTTTGGACAACTTTTGGCTCAGTCTTTTGGCAGTGGAATTTCTCAGCCCATGTTTCTGAAAAGCAGTGAGATGCCATGATGATTTTATTTAAAAATAATTCACAAAACAAAAAAAAATCAAATGAAAAATAATAAAAAATATTATCTTTAAGCAAACAAAATAATTATAAAAGGAAAGCTTTTGGAGCATAGGTTAAGCTATGTGGGATTGCTTTGGTTGTGTCAGAAGGAGGCAGAAGAGGAAAAATATGGGGAGAGAAAGAGAGAGAGAGAGAGAGAGGGGGAGGAGAGAGAGGGAGGGAGGTGACCTGTACAATGGCAACATGTAAGAGAGTGCCTCTTAAGCCAACAGCAATGGAAGCAGCTGCCATGACAGCTGGACCTGTAAGGAATCTCACAGCCATGGCAAAAGCTGCAACGGAGTTTCCACATGCTATGATCTTTGGCTGCAAAGCCATAAACAAACCTGCAAAAAATATATCACATCAAGAAGCAGATTAGCCAAACAGCAGGCGGCAACAGCAGCAACATGGCATCATAGACACCATGATCATCACCACCACCACCACCACTTGTCTGTCAGTCACAGTCGGTCATGTGTGAAAGACAGAAAAGAGTGATGGACTTTTCATCATCACTAACACCAACCCATTACATCAAATCAAAAACCCTAGACAATCTCTTTGCTTGCTTTTTTAAAAACATTAATAATTAAAGATGCTTATTAATAAATAAAGGAATAAAAGGACACTGGAGAATCCCCGCTTTCTTAAAAATCACAATATGACGCATATGTAAAAATAACTCGTTATAATTACGAAGTACAATTTTTATGCACGCATAATAAATTGTGATTGAAAAAATGCATGAAAGGTGCCAAATTACTGTAAGAAAAAACAAAAGGAATTTCTAACACCGACCAAGGCTGAACATGGCCATGCCAAGTCCTGCATCAGATAGTATGGCGATGGACTTCGCTACAATGGCTGGCATTTGAACGTGCCACCTGCAAAAGAAATATAACCAAAAATATAATTATTAAGAAAGAAAGAACAGAATCCCACTTCAACAAGATAGAAGATTGGATTGAACTGGATTGGATTGGACTGGACTGGATGGGATTACCTGAATGAGACTAGAGACCAAGTGAGGCCGATCAAGCTGGAGTAAGTGTTTGGGTTTCTGATGAGTTTTCTCCAAACCATGATGAGAATAAGCCTTGTCATCACACTTGTTGGAGGCATCACTTTGCCTTTTCCAATCCCATCCCCTCCTTTCTCAACCTCATTGTTCATGTTCATCTGATCTCTGTTTCCGAACCTGAAATCTTCTCTCTCCAAATACTCGTCCTGATTCTCTCTCCTCCCCTCCACTGAATTAAAATCCAAAAAGTTCCCACCGTTAATCAATCAAATTAAACAAAACACATGTCACCAAAATAAGAAAAAATAACAGGAAAAATTCAAACTTTTTTTTTAGAAATATTTGAAGTTTGTACCTTTTCCAGGAGACACAGCCAATTTAACTTCTTTGTGATCATGGGCAGCACCACCGTATTCATTGCTTCCAAACACATCTGAAACAGGAGAAGCACTTGAGCTCCAAACAAACATATGAAGATCCTTCCCGCCATTGTTGTCCTCTGTTTTCTGAACTTGCCCATTAGCTCTCTTTGCATTCATGGCATTGCTATTAGCATTAGCGGTGACGGTTCTGGACGCCGTCGGAGAAAACATCCCTGGGTTTGGGGCCGGGTAATGCGCCGCTGCATTATTCTGTCCGCCGTGGTAAAACCGTGGCTTATTTCCAGTAGCGGAGCTGACAGCGCCGCCGCCACCGTCTTCCTCGAAATTTGATGGCCGTGGAGTCGGCCCTCTGGACGCTGACATCCCGTAAACATCGTTAGCTCCGAAATTCGAGTTCCTTCCGGTAGCCATCATGGAGTAGAAGTCCGTGTGGTTGAAACTTGATCCTCTCGGCGTCGGATTTCTCGAAGACTGCAGGGAGTAAATCTCCGCATTAGTGAGATTCGACGGCCGCGGGGTGGTGGACGACAGCCCCTGAGACCGCCGCGATAAAATATCCGACCGCGAAGCGTTTGATTTTCTGACAGTGACGTGGAGTTTGCCGTCCTCCTTGATCTCCGCTTCAGTCTCGAGGGGTTGTCTTCCGTCGAGCGACATAATATCGGAGTCGACGTGGATGGAGACAATGGATCCCGCCGTGTCGGGAAACTGCTCGGAGATGAGGAGTCTTGCTCCTCGGTATTCGAACATGAAAAGCATCAAAGTGTACCAGATAATGCACTGGAGGACGACGATCTGCACCATCAAACTCCCGGAAAATTCGCCGTACATTCCCTTGAGCAATGGGATTCCCATGACCAGAGTGTTGGGCAGAGTGGAGACGGAGAAGAGAGTGATCGTCCATTCCAGGCAGCCCCTTTTGCTGACTTTGGTCCAGACGCCGAGGACGGCGAGGACGATGAGCTTCTGGAGGGTGTCAGCGGCAATGAAGCGGGTGTTCATGTTGTAAGGGTCGTTGGTGGAGATGAAGTGGAAGGAGAGGAGGGGGACGGCGAAGAGGGCGACGAAGCGGTTGATGCCGGAGCACTGGTCGGGGGTGAAGATCTTCCACCACTTCACGGAGCCGTAGGCCAAGATCATGGCCACGTAGAGCGGCACCACCGCCGTCATGACGTGGTAGAAGTCGGATAATGTGATCATCTTGGTGATTGGTGAAAACCAAAATCAGGAAAGTTAATTCTTATTGCTCTGTTTCTGGGGAGGTGAGGATTTGTGGAGGAAAGTAGTGGTGGAAGAAGGAAGAGGAAGGCGGTGGAGGTGGGGTTGATGATGAAAAGGGGAAGAGGAGGAGGAGAGCATGTGTGTTTTGGGATTTATGGGGGAGCGTGTGTGGGTGGGTAATAAGCAGAAAGAATAGAGCTTTGACAGTTGCGAGAGCAAGCTTGCACTTGCAGTCCCCAACACAAACACACTCAGCTTTTCAGGTCTCAGAAAGTATTTTGCTTTTTTATAATTTCAGTTTGGTTTTTTTCCTCTTTTTTTTTTTTTTTCCTTTCTTTTTTTTTTGGGGGGTGAAAAAAGAGGAAGTGTAATTTGGGTTTAGGGTTAAGAAGGGATGGTATTTGATTACATATATGTAGAGTTGAGTTTCTTTGTAAGTTGGTGTGTGGCTCTATCTTGTATGGGTCTACTGGTTGCATAAAGTGGAGAAAAAGCATTTTGGTTAGAGGTGGCTGTGTCTCTAATTAGTTGTTTCTTTGTTTGGGGACCTTTTTAATCTTTCAAAAGGCCTTCTGCATCTTTCCTTCTCTCTTATGGATGATCGATAAGAGCATTTCCAAAAAACTAGTTAATTTGTTTTCGAGTAAAAAACCGATCAATCTTTTATTTCACCTCACAACATTTCTAGCATATTAGCTAAACTCCATTTTTAGTTAGAAGCATGTCTATCTTTTGCTCGGGTTAAAAGCATTTCTAGCAAACTAACTAAACTTCCTTTTGAGTTAGGAATCAATCGATCTTTGGCTCAAGTCAAGAGTATTTTTAACAAACTAGCTAAACTCCCTTTTGAGCCAGGAATCAATCGATCTTTGACTCATGTCAAGAGTATCTCCAACAAACTAGCTAAATTTCATTCTAAATAAACAATCATTCACTCTCAAACTTTACTCAGAACATCTCCATAAAACTAACTAAACTTACTTTGAAGTCAATTGTAACTGATATCCCAAAACACTCCTTCCATAAACTAGCTGTCAATGAACTTTTGATGATCAATGGACTTAAAATAACTGAAATTAGTTAAATCAAATTTATGAAATTAAATTAAAAGTACACGGAGTGTGTCATCAAATAGGAATACCACCATAGTTCGTTTCGTTACTTTTTTTTTTTCTTTCTATTTTTGGTGGTTAACAATCAAGAAGATTATGGCAAGTAATAGCGCATTCGAATATAAAGTTGAGAAATGTCCAGAGGATTATTTCAAAAGTGAGACTCTCTATGAACTTTATGTCATCTCATGTTTAAAGCATAAGATTTTACAATATTAACACATAATTAACGTTAAAACTGTAAAATGTCATATAGTCCATAAAGAGCTCCAATTTTAAAAGTTGTGTAAGCATTCATCGTATAACGTTTGCATGTCTTAATCCATCAGTTTTGACATTGCACGCCAAAACCCACGAATAATCTTCATGGGAAGAAGCGAGGATAATAGTGTTGATCACATGGATCCTAAATTGTCCGCTCCTAAGCCATACCACATATTTGGCACGTCCAAACGCTTGCATGTCAATTCTTAGGTGGGATTAGACGCCAATCACAACTTAGAGGAAGACTACAATCCTAGCTATGCCATATGCCGTGCTATTTCATTTTGGACTTGTATATTTGTGTCCATGGAACAACATTATACACTCCACTCTTGTGTCTTGAGACTACCATAATATTTCTTCGCAATAATTCTATTTGGACATCCGATCACACTTAATAATGGTTAGCTATATTATTGTAGGTAAGAGCTACGCATGTTAGTTTCTTGTGGTTAAATAGTACTACTTTTGTTAAACGACAATGAAGATCGGACAATACTTTCCTCTTTCCCAGTAAGGAGGTAAGATCCCCTTCCTCCTAACACGATATCATTTCATTACTAATGTCATAACCAGAACGGTTTATTATCTCTATTATACTCTAAAAATCATTTCTAGAAAAATTCATTTAATTTGAAGATTGTTTACTCATTCATTTCAATCAAAGAAATTGAACTCAAATTCTTTGCTACTGTCAAAACAGGACTAGTATTTTAGGATCTTTTTGATAATTTATTATTTGTTTAATTCCTTTACCATTTGAATTCTTAAGGTTTACAGGGTTAAGTTACATAATAAATGGGTCATCTTGGCCTTAGGTTTGTATTCATTCATAATATTATCAATTAGAATTAGAGATATCTCTATTTTCTGGATTGTTGATGGACTTCAGTTTATTTGCTAGTAAATTCTAACATGGAATTTCGTTCGATTTCTCTTGTTATATATCTAGTTGCGTCAGTTTAACATGAGGATACTACTTATTATCATTGATTTGTTTTACACATATGAATGGTCATATGAACTCCAATTCAAATCAATTTGTAAGGAATGAGTTTTAGAAGATGGTAAAGGAAATCAATAGTTTCAATGATGGTGTTTACATGATAAAGCGATGACGCAATAGAAAAATGAGGAATTTTTCCTTGCTAAAAATGAGGAAAGTATTGTTCATGAAAATATTATGCACACACATATGGAAGTTGTTAATCCTATATTATATTATTTGTAACACAAACGATAGCAAGAATGAGAGGATTTAGTATAGGAATAATTGTTGTTTTAACCAATTGAACTACACTTTCATACTTGCGAAGATTAGTTGGAGAAATATTGTTGAGGTTATCAAAAGAAGTGCCTTGAGGCTTTTGGAATATACTGGCATTGAGTTCTTCCTTTCTGCTTTTTACGCCTAGCTAAAAGTAGAAAAGTACTCTCTCTCTTTTTTTCTACGATGCTAACCAAACGCTGCCTTATTCTTCTCTCTCAAAAAATAAGGAGAAATGCTTAGGAGACTCTTTTAGAGTGTGACTCTCCGTGGACTCTTTGAGTTTAATGTCAATTTCATATTAATATCTAAAAGCTCCTATAAAATATTATACCAAAAACATTAAGGGCATACAGTCAATAAAGAGTCTAGAGTCTCCTTACCATTTCTCAAGGAAGAAATGGTTTTCATGCCAGACAGGTAGTATAGTGAAGTTTTGATGATACAGAGAACATTTTAATCCATGGGATAATATTGTTTAAAATAGTTCATTCTGTGAATACCTTTAAAGGTAACAGATTAATTTATGTTAAATACTGACATTCTAACATATGATTGGCTTTGAAATTAACTTGGGAGATGAAATCAAATTAATTAAATAAATAATATAATGGAAAATTAAACCCTGGAAGTGATGAAAACTCAGAAGCATGCTTTGAAGTTAATGATGAGGACCATGGGGGCTTGGGGTTCACAAAGGAATGAAAGCAAATGGGGGACAGAGATCGACGTGCTAATCTCACAACTCTCTTTGAAATCCAAAACTCCAAACACCATGCCTTCACTGCACGCACTGCAATGGAGGTTTCTTGTTTTCTAAGTGCAAGAAGCTCTTGTATTTATCATCAGTTTTAACTCTTTCTCCATGCATTTGCTTTCGCCTTATCTCTCACAAGAAGCAAACAACAACCCCCCACTTTTCTTGAACTTGAATCGCATGAATTTCTTAAACTAATTCATCATTTCTTCACTCCCCAAATTGCGTGCTTTATTCGATAAATTAGCAATTGGTGTCACAAAGACAAAAAATGGATCAATCCTAAATACCAGCTTTGGACAAGCTCACGAAGAAAAAAAATGGCTGATTTCTATCAGCCAAGTTAACTAGAGCAGTATTCTTTCTCGTTGTATCTAAATTTGAATTTTCTACAAATAGTTTAGGATAAGTTATAATTTTGTGTTTGTCAAGAGAGAATAAAAATAATAGAGAAACGAAAGAATTGGTTTTCTCCTTTGGCATGGTGTTTTTGTTGTTCTATTAAACTGTTTTTCGTTTTATAGATGATTTTGATGTAATGTTGAAGTTTACCAAAGTTTATTTATTTTTACTAAAAAAAATGAAAGAATTGACCAAACTCTGTTTTTTTGGGCAGATTGAGTAATGTTTTTGGCTTCCTATGCAAATCTCATCTTGGTTCCAAATCTTTTTGTGATCAAACCAAGAAATATACGAGATTGGAAGTACCACTCAGCGTAGAGGGACAACAGAGTTTGCGAAAGATCATGCATGTTTCTCTCCTTTTGAGTCATGGACCTTTTTTTCTTCTTTTCATCGAATAAATAATGAGTAGTCATAGATAAAGTTGTTTGATAATTATTTCGTTTTTAGTTTTCATTTTTTGAAAAGGATGAGTAATGCTATGAATACTAAATATGTAGTTAAAATTTTATAAACTAAATGACATAAAAGTTAATAATTTGATTATGACTTAATTGTTGATAAACGTGCCTAATAAGACACATTCTTTGATTTGCAAATTTAGTCTTCCTAACATTACTGTTTAAAAAAAATAAAAACTACGTACTTTCTCCATATTAAAAAATTTGGCCTTTGAGTTTTCACTTTTCACTTTTTTGAAAACTGAAAGTAGTTTACAAACTAAATTGTTAACTACTTTCAATTTTCAAAAAAGTGAAAACGAAGTAGTTATCAAACGACACCTAAATTAATTTTTTTCACAAGCAACATAAGAATTAGATTAGTTGGTCAGATAGTGTGCTGTTTTGTTAATCCAAAGTTTGAATCAGCTTCCTTGAAGATAAAAGTAGAATATCCTTTCGTCAAAATGATATTTTTTCACAAGAGTAAATCAAGGAATAGATTCAGGAGACTGGTTTAGACTTTGGCATCCAAATGGTGAATGAAATAATGAGGTAAACAGTCATCAAAACATGAATAGTGAATAAACGTTAATGCAGATAACATACTGATTAGTAAGCAGAAGGAGCGGTCTGATTAAGATGGCGCATGTTAATTAGTTGGAAACTTGGGAAAGATGGCAGACAGAAGCACAAGCTTAAAGCCTTAATTAAGTGCAATGTTTGAATTGGAGTCCTCGTGAGAGTTTAAGAAAACCTTTTTTGTGAGTGAAGGGCAATATTTAAGAGATAAAGTCGGATAATAAAGCTCCTTCTTTGGTGCAAGACTGCAATGCCAAAGAAGAAAATATTTAAGGTAATATTGGTATGGATCCTTATCGATGGTGGACACTTCCATTTTACCAAAGAGAAGAAAGATGGTGGATACATTTCGAATTAAGTGGCTTTAATTTGTTGGAAATTGGGACATATATATACATATATATATATATATATATATAGTGTGGATTCACATTGAACTTGTGGACGGCAAAAATTGACTTTGGCTTAAGCTTTTAGGGTGCTTATAGAGAGAAAAGGGAGATGAATTTAGGTAAATGCATACGTCGATCATCATCACATAAAAATAATTATATTTTAATGGATGAAAAAGCCTTAAAACACAGGCATGTGTTTCACAAAAAGTCTCTGAAAAAAAAGCCGTTTGTCCATCAATTAATTACAAAAAAGAAGCAATTTTAAAAAATGAAAAGGGTATGAAATTAGTTTTTTCAGCGATACATCGCATATATGTGTGTTTGGTATTTGTATAAATTAAAGCCTCATAATTAGGGAAAGCAGGCATATATCTCTTATCTTTTGGACTAGTGCATGAACAAATCAACTCATACAGTGTGTTGCACTTTAATTAGGGATTTGTCTAGGGCACCTACTATTGCGTGGTCACACCCATTAAGTGAAGAAATTTTTTATTATGCAGGGAACATAATCTGATATATTAAATGTCACAATATAAGTGATTGAAATTGTTTTTATTCAAGTATCAAATTATTTATATTATAATATTTAAATATACCAGACCGTGTATACTGAAAATCTCTCTATTAAGTAGGGTTTGATAAGTGGTTAAGTAAAAACCTATAGAATAGAAGATACTTAGCTGGTACATATCCATTGGGCCACAAAACTGAAGATTGGTCCATGTGTTTAGCCACCCAGAGGCCTCTATGTAGAGGCTCGAGGCAAAGCAGCAAACCAACCTTGAACTCATTTTTCACCAAGGAAATGATTTACGCACTCTCGTTTCTACTATTTCCATTTTTTCTTTTGTTTTTGTCCTTCAAGTCTCTTTTGATTTACTCAATTTAACAGTTTTTTTTTTTTAACAAACTCAATCTAGCAGTTATAATAAAAAAAGGGTGACATGCGAGAAAAAGAAAGTGCATAAATCGTTTTCCTGTCCATTTAAGTATCTATTTAGGAATTAATTATTAAACCCTAAACGTTAAGGGAAGTGTTATTGACACTTCAAAAATCTCATTCTACACTCCTCACAAATGTATTTTTCTTTCCTAATATAGAAAGTTTGGAGTGTAGAATGAGATTTTTGGAGTGCTAATAACAATTCCCAACGCTAACTCATGATTATGGCTTGCAGTAGGGAGGACCTCTGCTCGTACATATTTCCAGATCTGTTCCTCACCCTGATAAATACGATTATAGTAGCCACACTTATACAGAGGTCATCACATTCATACCAAATAAACACGAAAACATGCACGCATGCAATTCATCACTTCGCAATAACCATTCCCAAAAAAGCAGAAACTGTAATAAAACCCTGCTAGACAAACGTGCACAATGTAGAAACTGTTGTGCGGAAGCGTCAACCAAGTGTGAGTGAAAATAAACCACAATAATTGACAAAAGATAAATGGAACAATACCAACAAGAACACCAAGATTTATACTGGTTCGGCAATGCCTACATCCAGTTTGGAGACAACGGAGTATTCCACTATAATCAATGAGAACATACAATAGTGTTTATCACTCAATTTCCCAAAAACCCGAATAACCCAAGCTCACACACTTACAATAGGAAGAGAAAACCAAAAATACAAAGCAAGACAATTTGAGAAAAATTATTCTCTATGCCGAATGGCTTCTTGCTATTTTTCTTTCTTCCTTGTTATTTTTGAGTTATGCCTACACCTCCTTTTATAGGCCAAAGGCCTCTCATCAAGTCAAAAAGAATTAGGCATAAGTGCATCCAATTTTGACCACAAATTAGGCATAAGAGCATCCATTTTTTGTTTCCCACATGTAGCATGCCAACCACCAATTTTGACCACAAAAGTAGCCGAAATCATTTGTTGGTTTTAGACTACATTGTTTGAGCCAATAATCAACAGAAACTCAGATAGTTTAATGGGGCATCAACATGGCATAACTTGCAGGTATACTGTCACTAGTACGTAATGGCCAATGCCATAATTCCGTAAAATTCATCCCTCGAATTCTTCAGGGTGGCCTTTCGTTCCTTGTGTCTTATTTCTAGGTTTCACCTATATATAACCAAATTCAGAATCAAACCAGAGCTAGTACTGTCGATTAATTATTGACTCTCTTATTTCTACGTTTCACCTTTTGTTAAGTACTTCTAAATATTTGTTGGTCAAATTGTGGATTAAGATTGATCGAATTATACCATAAGTGTAGTGGGTGCAAGTTCAACTGGATGGGATGCTGTTAGCTCCTTGAGTTGCAGCTGCATCTTACTTACGAAATCCATCGACTTTTCCTAAGTTTCCTCCATTGCTTCTTTCAGTTTCACAAGTGCCGAGCAATATGCTTCCTGGAGAGGCATATTAATCCTATCTCGTAGTTATGCTGCTTTAGCTATGGCGGTGGTCTCCTGTGGTAAACTGCGGCTGTTCCTCATGGCACGTATGAGGGTTAGCGTTTGTGTTTATGCTGTTTGGTTGGACCATTAATGAAGCATTTCATTTCCTTTTCCGACCAAAGATATGAAAAGATATGTCTGCAATTATTTTGTTCATTGCTATACATGCAGTGTTTAGCCATTAATTAATTATTACGTAAGTACCTGAGCTGCATGCATGCGATGAGGTGCTCAGCAATGAGAACGATGTAAGGTAGAAATGCATATGTGTGTGTGTGTGTGTGTGTGTCTATATATATGAGCTCCATTTCTACACGCTTAAAGCTTCAATGATAGTACGTACAAAATACAGGTGGGATGGCCGGCTGAGGAAAAATAGAAAGCATTTAAGACAAGAAGCGTATCCAAATGGAGATGGAGATAGCTAGGGTAGGCGTAGGCTTACTCTGAATCTCTCTGATTGCTTCATCAAGTACGGAGGACGAATATATGACAAAAACAGTTCCTGGGAGGCTGGGACGTCGTCTCTGGAGGAGTCAAGTGTGGATCTACTTTATTCAGATTCTGATCACCCTGCAACCGGAAACACAGTTACTTACGGAGTCGTCTATATCTACACACACACACACACACACACACACACTTCCATATAGCCAGGCAAAAGGGATGTACTTCAGGCAGGGGCCTGAAAGGCAAGGGAGGTATTTGAAGTCAGCCCAGCAAAGTATTGGGTTGGATCTCAAGAAATTGGGCTTACGGTGGAACTTTTCTTTTTTACTTTGACGTTCTCTATTGAAGAAAGCTAGAGTTCTACCCCAAAATCAATAAACGAGTAGAGTAGCCTAACTCTAGCTATATACGTCCATGCAAGGATTTCGTTTATCAAAAATAATTTTACGTCATAGACCATAGACGTTCATGACTCCCCTCTATACCTTGCTGTAATGATTCCTCTAGCATTATGATTTTCACCACAATAATGGATAGAATTTTTTTTTATAAATATGCATGCTATTTAGTATTTTGATTTAAGCTCATTTCATTATGAGAGTTTTCTGGTTCGACAATAACGTGTTAGATAATTATGACTAACCAATTCCCAATATCGATTGCATGGAAAAAAAAGGTGAAATGGTAGCCCAGTTGAAGCGTAATGATCATACATATGTAATCGTTGCATGTCTTGTATTCGTTCTGATTCTCTTCTACCCTTTCTCGGGAGTCCCTGTTCATAGCTAATTAGCATAAACATGAAGGAGCAATATAACATTTCCTGGGCAGGCATGAAGGAGGAATTAACTGATGAAGCATTGTTACGAAGTAGATGCAAATGTACAACCACGTTTATTATAATCCATTGTATATAACTTTTCCTGCAAATTAATGGGTACATAAATAATACAAAGCAAGATTCTAAAACATGAAGAGCTTGCTACTTGACATCATACCCAGCAAGACAGAGATGAAAGTTAAAAATCGTTCAACCCTAATTTAAGTACATACAACGGGAGTTTGTTATACATATCTTATCAACGGGATTTTTCGGAGTATTCTATACTCCGGAGCACCATGGAAATTTAGATCGTCAACAAACCATCCCAGCTTATGAAAAACTGTTATGTTTAGAATCTTACAACCACAACAACCAGCCCATATATTATGCAGGAACACGACTTAAGCATAGAACTTGAGGCACTCATAATCCCTTGGAACCAGGAAGGTCAATCCATTGCAACTGGATTTCGACCTCGCCGCATTCAACATTTCTCAATCTGAGGCACATGTCTTGCACCACCTTCCCATCCTTCCACTGGATGCAGCTCTCTTCAGCTAGGCAGTTTGCCCTGCTTGGTTGTATTCTCGTCACTGTCGTGCCGCTTGGGACCCCTTCCAAGTTCACCTTCAATGCCTCTATGTAAGTTGAGATGCCGAATTCTGCATCTCCCATTTTGTCATCCTTGCTGAATGTGTCATGGTCATACACAGTCTACACCCACACACAAACAAACTCATATCTTTTGGTTTTGGAAGGCACTAAAATCCACTAAAAATCGAAAGATAAAATGAAAATTCATCTAAACAGGAATCAATGGAAAATTGGAGAATCAAACATTAAGCTATATGAAGAAGAAGAAGCGCTATCTAAAGCCAATCATGCATTGTCAAGTGAGAAGTTAAATTACATAGTAGTGCCCGATAGACTTAAGATGCTGTTGTCGTGACACCTAAGGTGAATCTTAGTTTCGCTCCTAAAGATGATGGCCGTTGGCATCAATCTTCTATCTGTTTGGAATTTAAACGTATGGCTTTTGGGTAACTAAAACCGCTTATGACAAAAGTTTGACGGAAAAAGTTAAAAGTGCTTCTAGAGCTTACCAGCTTGATTGGGATACTGGGGTCTGTGACAGAAAGAGTAAGATCTTCATTCCACTCAGGATTAACATCCTTTTTAATTACACGAGTCTTCAGTTTCTGCATCAAAAAAGGTTTAATCTTTAAACATATAAAGATAAAAGGAACATATTCCTGAATTTCTTATTCAACAAAAGTAATAGAGGCTAAAAAAACAGAGCCCTTGTGAAGCGCAGCAAAGCACAAATCAGATCAGTCTAAAAGCATTACAGTAAAAAAAAAAAAAAAAATTTGGTAATTGCACCACAGAAATATTGTGAGAAGATTAAAAGATCTACAAATCATAGGGATTCGACGTGACATACAGAGTACCAGCTATCGACTACCTGACGTGCTTTCTCTCCTCCTTTGTCCAGGCTTGGAATTGGCAGCATAAGATAAACTTACACGTGGGAAGTTTCATACAATGAAAATACTAGATTACAAGCCAAAGGAAACAATTACAAATGAAAGAAAAAGGGAATTTTTAATAAAGTTATTTTGATGATGCAAAATTAAAACACCCCATGAAAGAAATTAACAAAATTGACAGGAATTTAGCAGAGAAATTCATAAAAAAATCAGATTAAAAAACAGAGAGAAAAACAGTAAACAAAAAGATGAAGAAATGGAGGAGGAGGAGGGGGAGATTACCTGTTTACCCATCTTGATCACGACGTAGGGATCGCTGCTACGGACGTCGCGGACGGCGAGATTAACACCGCGTTTGACGCGGATTCGGAGAAGACCGAGCAAATTCTCCATGAGTGACTTGCTACTGCCTTTCGCCGGTGTCTTTGGTGAGTCTGTCATCATGTCTTATGATCTCCCTCCCTCTTTATACTGGCCACCAACAATTCTTGATTATTCGTTATCACCTACCAACCCCAGTAAAAATTAATCAAAACCATTCTTCTTTTTAAAAAAAAAAAAAAAAAAAAAAAAATTAAAACAGGACAATAAAGTTGACCAAATGCAGACAATATAAACGGACGCACATCGATATTGTACCAGAAATACAACAATTATTGAAAGTATTTCTACGACATACGTGTAAGGAAGAACGGTTGTTCCATAGTTGGGATTAATACAAACAAGATAAACGCAATGAAAGAAACCCTAATAAAAAATGAAATGACAACAGGTACCAAATATTGAAACTATTATCAACGAAAGAAACCTTAATTGATACAAACGGAAATGAAACACAACGAAAGAAACCCTAAGAAACAACAAACGTCTGTTTCATAGTTAGGATTAATATAGACGGAACAAACACAACGAAAGAAACCCTAATTGAAAATGAATCGACAATATAAACACATATTCTGACGATAAATTATTAATACTGTATCAACGATAGATCGATCGACAATCATAACATGAGACATTACTATGAAGCCAGACTAATACGACATGATACGGAGGGAAAAAATGGGAATAGGGCCCTACCAAGTTGGTACCATGAAGTTTTTTCTTGGTTTTTGTTTTCGTTTTCTTCCTTCTGAGAAATTAGGCTGAATGTTCTTTTTCCTCTGTTTTTGTGAGGGAAGGGAGAGAAATGAACAGCCACCGACCACAAGAGGGGTAAATGTAAAATTGAAACGAGGTAAATTTTGGGACTGAAGGGAACAAGAGATGGGAAGGTTAAAAGATTTTCACCGTTTCGGCATGGAGGAGGAGGTGACCGGGAGATCCGGTTGTCAGTTTGTGGATCAATGGATGGGATTTAATTGTGGGCAACTTGTGGAGGTTGACATGCAAAGATGTGAAGGCCGCAAATAACGCTGTGTCTCTGTCTTCAACTAAACTAATAACTTGTTGGAACACATATCACGGTCTCTCGTCGTTGCCGTCGTAGTGGCGGCTTATCGGTCTTGTCTTCTTTTGATTGGAGAAATATGTGTATTAAAAATACGTCACGCAATATTATCATTTCACGTATTAATCAAACGATAAAATTAATATGCTTACATATACGTTAAAGTAAGTAAATTTGAATTTAGTAGTAACCTCGTGTGAAGATATTCTTGGTAGTTGGTACCAAATGGATCGAACTCATTCTCTTGCGTGCTAAGAACATAAGGTTGTGACCAATTAAAATTAACTTGAGTTCAGTTTGTTATTTGTTGTGTCAAAGTGTGAGATGGACATGACTAGAGATGATGAGTTATAAATCCACAATATAATGAGTTACTAAGTTATCCATACACATGGGTTATAAGTTATGTTTACAAAGTCTAACCAATTCTAGCCAACCCAATCCTATTCCTAAGACTCCATATCATTCAACTCACCAAACGGGTATTTATAGTTACAAGTAGTGGTTGTAAAATAAAATACAGTTACAAGTAGTTGTAAAAGTGAAATACATTTACTAGTAGTTAAAACTGTAATAGGTTCCCTCCCTTTTAGTGTAGTCTGTGTAGATAATATCGTTTGTTCCAAAAATAACAAAAACTATAATAGGTTATGTTCCTGTTAAATATTTGTATAAATATGCGAAGGCTGTGAGGTTGAATCCTTGATAATTATTCCAATGTGAAGCTTGCTCCAATCACAAAGAAGATGGCCGTAGGAAGCAATTTTGGTCAAATGAATCGATTAATCGATCAGTCAATATCAAAGTGAAGTTATTGGTTAGTCCAAGTGGGAAGGCATGTGACTGAAAATCAATTTGAAAAACTACCCTTAAAATATCATATCGCTTCCTCAATTTGTCTCCCTCGTGTATAGAAGAGTTTGACAAAAGCTAGACAACATCGACATTTTTCAAATGTAAATTTATTATTTGATTGGTCCATTAATTTCTCTCCTTCCAATTGTCCTGTAAAGTGGAATTCTCGTCCCCATATATTCATATATGTTGTAGAATTAGTGGATGAATGGATGCCTACACAAAGTAATGAAGACTTGGGAATACTGGTTGTGTGATACTTTCAAAATGTAATCATTTTTGTTTGGTTGGTTGTCATGGGAGTTGCTCTATAAATAGAGCATTTTGTGCGTTATCAAATATACACTACGAAAGAAAGAATCAAAGAAATAATATCAGTATCTCTCCCTCCTTCTCTTTATCTGCCATTCTTTTGTGTAATAGCCACTAAAATTATAGTGTGATATTTTGCACCTGCTTCGTTCCTATTCCTAGCAAAGGTTATTTCTCTAACTTTTGCGTATTTATAACAATATATGATTTAATTCTTAGTTTTATTGACCTAAAGACCAAATTAAAAGAACACTAAAAGGTTGGGATGCACGCCAAGAACACAATGGTAAGGGTCAGTCAAGTGCTCGACGAAATGCCTCACCGTAAAAACTGAAGAAAAAAAGTTTAGGCGTTGTGCGCACTATTGTTGGGATGCAATGGGAATAGAATTTTGCATTTGCCGCTACTTAATTGTAGCCCCAACTAACTTTCTAGCTTCGCCTCTAACAACAAGGTGAGAGAGATGAATCTCACAAGGAAAATATTGCTAACTAGATTTAGGGGTGGGCATGGTTCCATTCGGTGCGATTTTGAAACCAAAACTGAAATGGAACCAAACCGTTGGTTTTGATTCGGTGTGGTTTCAAATGGTTTCGGTTTGTTTTTACATTATTTACATACAAAATGAAAAAACAAAAGGTTCTGGACATTGAATTGCAGCTTCAAGAATACACAAAACAAACTAGCATTACATGAAAGCATGCACTTCCTACCATACAAATACAACAAGTTCTTCCACATTCATAGTCACAATGCTCTGAATTCATGCTCAAATGTTGTAGCAAGGAATAAAAGATTATATTCAAGTTCATCACTGAAAGTATGCAGTTTCCCTAGTGGTTCGGTTTCAATCAAAACCATTTCAAAACTGTAATAACCGAACCGTTCAATGCAGTACGATTTGATTTGTGTTTCGGCTTTTGGTTTCAAATGCTCATCCCTAACTAGATCGATCGTCTAACTGGAACATACATATCACGTTTCTACAATCTCACTTTTTAGATTGTCCGTGATTTTGGCGGTCCCTTTGTATTCTCGTACACTCATTCTAATTGGCGGTCCCGTTGTAAGTAGGTATGTGATTGTGACATCGAGCAACTCACGTTCCGGTCCATCACTCGTTGTATTTCTACACTTTCCCTCCCAATTGAAACATGCTAATCAAATCAGAAATCTTATCTCCTTGTGCGTAACCCCTCGATCATGTGGTCCTCCGAATTTCCAATAAGGCATAAAATATATACAAATTAATTGAGCCACAAAAAGAAAAGTAAACTAGATTAAACACATTGTCAGTTTAGTTCTAGCTGATTTTGGTTTTGATTTGGGAAGTTGATTTGCGTCGTTCTCACGTTAAAGAATCAAGAGAAAATAGAGTTTGAAGCGGTTTTTTTTATAAGTCAAACATTATAAATGATTTGTCATTAACATTACTATAATATAGTAGTATTTATTTCTACTTGTAAATAAAAAAATCTCAAATTCAACTATTATGATGTTACAAATTTGATAGTTATGATTGACTTAACGCACAACCTAAACCCTCAATATCATTTTGTATATGAAATTAAAAATAATAAAAATGAATTATACGTAGAATGATTTTGTGAGTCTTTCCGGCTTTCAAAAAAGATGACTGACATGCCTTTGACACTAGCTGGTCTAATTTTTTAGAAAAATAAAATAAAATTTACAGGTGGTATTTGAGAAGTAGGCCTGAGATTGTAAGCCCAATCATCTTAATAAGATATCCAGCCCAGCCCAAAATGAAACCCTCTAAAAATCCAGCTGTTCAACTGTGTCAGATTCCCGCGCTTTCACTGGCAAAACCAGAAGAACATGGACGACGACGACAGCAATGAACCCTGGGAGCAACTAGACGTCGACGATTCGGACCTCATCTCTCTCAGTCTCCGCCCTTGCAAGCGCTCAGCCTCCCATTCCCTCAAATCAATTAATCCTCCGCCTCCGCCCAACCCCTCCTCGTCCTCTTCCGCCTCTCCTCCTCTCATTCCAGGCCCCGCCGGAGCCGTACAGGCCGCGATGCAGCGCAGGACCCAAATTCATCGCCACGGAGACGACCAGAACGTCGAGCCTATTCCGACCCAAGAGTTCGTTAGGAGAGTCGTCGAGAATGGTGATGATAAAGACACCGATTTCGCCGCCGATCCATGGCTTTCCGCTCTCGATTATGTTGCAAAGCAAGGCGCCGACTATCCAACGCCGCTGGGTTCCATCAGGAAGGGGGTTGACACTCACAGAGTAGCTCAGGTATTTCCATTTCTGTTATTATTGTAGAAATTTGATAATTTCAAATCCTTCCCAAATTCTGTTTGGCTGGTGAGAAAATACTGCAAAAATAAAAAAATAAACTCTTTTTTCTGTTTGGTTGCTGAGAAAACACAGGAAAGAAAAACCCAGTTTATCTGTTTGGTTGCTGAGAAAACACTGGAAAGAAAACCCTTTTTATCTGCTTAATTCTACTTTTTATTTTTGTATATCATCATAATAAAATATCATAATGTTTGAAAACTCATGTGATTTTCTGGTTAATTAGGTTGTTGCTGTGATCAAATCTTGCACCCCAAATGGTCTTGGTGATCTCATGCTCACTCTCAAGGTAACGTTCCATGGACATGGTGGACATTGATAAATTATGATCTCTCTCTCTCTCTCTCTCTCTCTCTCTCAATTAGGCACTGCTCGCGTCAATCTTTTCACTTTGTGCAATGAGACAGTCTAAGTGGCTGAAATTTTGGTGTCAGGATCCTACAGGCACAATTGGTGCTAGCATCCACCACACAGTGCTTTCTGAGGGAGACTTCGGGAAGAGCATATCTGTTGGTGCAGTTTTGGTACTCAAGAAGGTTTGTTATTTGTTATCTAGCAGATTGGGATTATGAATATAACGACCTGTAAAATCTAGAAAAGCGAAACGAGCCTTTGGGGTGTAGGTCGAAATGCCAACCTCGCGAAATTTTCTCTAAGCTTGAGTTCAATGCTTTTTGTCAGGTTGCTGTGTTCTCTCCCTCACGCATGGCATGCTATCTTAACATAACCATGAACAACATGGTTCAGGTGCGTTCTCTTTCGTGGGCACATAAACTAGAGAGCACAGTCATCTTTGATCATTTAACGACGTGTCTGGAGACTCTAAGCCATTGATTTTGTCCCCAATTTTCATTTCTGTGGCCTTGGCGCCACAATTATGTGAAGTTTACAGAACCGGAAGTGAACTCTGATCACTTTGTTTTCTGTATGATGATGAATTGTTACATTTGCAGGTCATCTCCAAGGATGGTAGACCTATCGTGACAAACGATCTTCCTATTTCATCAGTCAACAAACCCGCTCCCAGCAGTGGTAAGTCATAAATCATAAGTCGATGATATCTGTATATTCCATCTTCTTGCATTGCTGCAAAGCTTCTAGTGTCCCAGTTTTGCCTGCAGTGCGAGCGATGAGATTCTCACAGTAGTTTTTATGGTTTAATCTCCTTTCTTCGTAACAGACAGTGCTGCGGTAAGTCATACGAGGTTTTGGGCGCCACAAGAAAAGTTCCCTCCGCGACAGGAAAGCACTGAAAAAATCATGAATCATCTAAGACAAAGTTCTGCAGTAAGAGGGAGCGATCTTAACATTGAGAAACATATGGAAACAGATCATGCTGCGGCGCCAGGAATGAGCTGCTCAGGCCACGAGCAGCGTGGAATTCAAACCGCGGACGTGGAGGTTCTTTCTTCATCGGTGAAAAAGACAATGCCTGATGGAACCACAAAATTGGCAAATAGAAAAGACCGTTTTAACGACGAGGTAACTGCCGCAGCTAAGAAGGCCAACAATCCTGACGGAGTGGCTGAGGGTGGCAATCCATCGAGCAGGAGCCGACCTATCAACCCAGTTGAGATTCCTGATGATCAAGAAGTTGGGAAAACAACCGGAGCTAAAAGGCCGAGGCAGCCACTGATTACGAGAGCTTCACTCCCGGAGTATACAGAAGAAGAGCTGGATCTGTTCGAATTTGACTAGGGCGAACAACAATTCGTTAAGAGTTTACTGGTAAATGGGTTCTTTCCCTCTTATTCGATCCAATAGTTTGTATTTTGGCTGAACCCTTTACATCTACAAGTAGCCGAGCATATCGAATGACATTATTTACGTTTACTGCTTCCAGTGAAACCAATCAAAGTACAAGAACGAATGCGAAAATTACAATGCGAAGGCAAAGATAAATATTGTAATGGCTGTGCTCATGATCGGCTTTAAACCTCATCTAAAAGCAACAAAATTGGACTATAGTTACAAATTTTGGGGAGAATAATAATACTTACCTAAGGCTCCTAAAAAATGATCAGATCAAACAATAATCCAGCCCCTCCCCAAAAAACCACCGTGATCATAAGAGTAAAGATTCCCAACTTCTCTCGAGTCTCGTCATCGCTCTTCTCATTCAATTGGTTTAGACATATGGGAATTGTTGACCGTCTAGTTTAAATGGATTTTTCCTGGCCGAGTGAGCTTCAATAACCTACTGGAACAGCTTCCTCAATTTCTCAGCAGCAGCGGCTGCTCGTTTGTTGGTTGGCTCAAGAACAAGTGCATGTCTAAAGTCTGCAGAATGAAGCGCCATCAAACCGAAGTTACTTTAGGAGATTGGGATGAATGAATTGAAAAAAAAAAAAAACTCAATGTGCTTAATGAGTGTTCTGAGCTCTGAATAGAATACCAAAACAATTCACATCTGCAACCAGTGGACACTACTCGTCCGTTGAGTGAATTTGACAAAGAAGTTGCAAATCCAATCTCAAATTTCAAATATCTAGTTTGCACCCGATAAACACTGTCTTCCTTAAACTTTCACACTTGGTTTCTAGCTTAAGGGTTGATCATGGGGGCAATACTGTCCGTCCGTCAGAACAAAGTATAAAAAGATGAAAAAAACAAACAAATCTGACCTTCAATCGCCTCTTTATAATAACCAAGCTTCTCCCTTGCAGTGCCTCTTCGGAAATAAGCTTTCACATTCTGAAGAAACATAAGTAGGCAACAATGGGTATAAAAATGAGATCAATAATCTGCACTCGAAGGAGCGCCATAGGGCCTATAGCATTCAACCGATAATTGGGAATATCCAATAATTAATACTTTTGGAGAGGAGTTACCTTTTTGTCAAGGTTGATAGCTTTAGTACAATCTGCTTCGGCTTGAATGAATCTAGGCGGAAGAAGTAAATTAGAGACCTACACCAAGAAATCAATTGAGAGAATAAATGTCCCAACAGACAGCAGTACCTTCCAACTTCAAGATATGCTTGAGCCCTGTTACTGTAATACGTTGCATTGTTGCCACTAAGTTTGATAGCTTCAGAATAAAAGCCAATAGCCTTCTGCCAGTCCTTATCTTTGTATGCTTGATTTCCCTAATGATTTTGTAAAGGTATCAGAAGAGGCTTTAGGATATGCAAATGCAATTCGGAAGCAAACTTGAATAGTCGTTATGCAAATAAGAATTGGTAGAAATATTATTCGTGTCAATTCACCATTCAACAATGACTTTTGATCATCGGGACTGATGATCCTAGAGGTACTTTGACTTTTCCATGCAGAACAAGAGATAATAAGTCGACGGAACAGAGCTTAAATAATATTACGTAAATTCCAACAGAAATTTGATAACATGATGTCCTATGTTACAAAGCAAATCAACAAAGAAAACAACGACTTGAAAAGCAAAATGGACGATGATCATGAAAGCGATGACCTACCTTTTCCTTGGCAATTTCAGCACATTGTTCCTTGGTGAGAGCATTTTTGGATGATTTGGATTTTGAAGCAATATCAGCCTGCTCCTGTAAAGATATATACATAGTGTGCAGTGCATCCAGTAAAAAGCGATCACCCCCATGCCTGGCTATGAAAGAAACTGAAACAGGACACTTGTCATGAAAGCCCAGAGGTACTGTGACCTGAAGAGGAGACATCCACGGAGTACAGAAGATTAGGAGAAACTAAAATCAGTACAAACTTATCACTATGTATATGTAATGAATACATAATGATACACAAAGATATTAAAAGATCGAAGACAGAGAGAGAGAGAGAGAGATTGATGGATTTTCACCTGACAACAACCTGACAGGCTCGCAATACTTAACAGACCAAAAGCACGACTGCGGAAGTCCTCAGAGAGCATCTCCTTCCCGCCAAGTTTCGAAGGGGGGTCAGCTATAGTTGGGATAACCAAAATTCCATCATCCTACACAAGCAAATAAAAGAGAAATCGTAATCCATATAACAAACCTTGATAAACACATTAGATAATTACAAAAGGAAACACTATAATTTATATTATACGATGTCCTTCTGTAGTAAGGAAATGGAATTCATTCATGTTATCTTGCGGAACAATGTAGCCTAAAAGATTATAGTGGTATGTGAGAACAGCCACTACAGTGAAGTCAGACAAAAAAGAGCACTTGACAGTCCAGTCCAGTCCAGTCAAGCTAATTTGGCTTTGTAATTAGTAAGACAATCTGTACGTATGTGTGCTTCAAAGTGTGCATATATGTGTGTAATGTATCGAAATCGTAAAATATTAACAAGTAATAAATTAATAATTAAAATGGCTACCTTCAATAGAGAGCTGACAGCTGCCTGTAATTCATTCCTAATTGACTTGCATATCTCAATCTCCTCATCGGATGCCTCCAGTGGCCCACATATTTGCGTTGAAGTAGCAGACTCCAAAACAGGCTTCACCGAATCAATCCACTCCCCATGATTATGTCTGAACTCATGCCTGTAACAAGAAACACAATAAAGCTCCAATACTATATGATCCACGAAAATTTTCGAAATCAAAGACAAACGGATAAACAAAGTGAAAAACTGCCTCCTTATGACAGCATATTTTACCAATTCTCAGGTTGAAAATTACTAATTTTAAATTTTTACAATCTTGCACACACTTCCCCAAACTGCATGAGTTTTAGCGTTGCCCTTCCGATTCTACCATAAGAATACACTAAAGATAATTGGAATAGAAGAACAAGGCCAGGAACATTTGGTCTCAAAATTATGACATATACAGAAGACTGACTACTGATTAATCAGCTCACCTTTGAAGAAACTGCACAACATTGGCAAGCAATTTGAGGGATGAAGTCTTTACTTCACCATTTGTCTTTTGGCCATGAAACTCTTTCAAGCTTGGAATTTTTGAATTGAAATAGTCCCCAAGATTTTCATGTTTCAACACTTGTTCTGGACCAGTTTATCGAGAACTCAATCAGAAAATTTTCAAAACCAGCAGTCCACCATGGACGAGAGCCAAAGAATGGATCTCTAAATCAAAGGAAAAGAACATACTTCCAAAAAGCTTCTCAGTGGATTTGATAACCACTTGAACAATCCTATCAACGGGAATCTTTACTTCTTGAAAGCAATCATCAGCTATTACAATTTGTCTTGGACTGCGTGAAACTGCATAAGGAAGTTGCAGCAGCACGTGTCCAACACAACGCAGGACACTAGGATCCCTAGCAAACCATCCTGTAAATGTGATCTTACAAGTCAAATAATATCCCACAATAGCAATAAATTAAGAGACAAAAAGTTACAAGTTTTCAGGCGCGGATGGTTGCACATTAACATATATTGCTGCAGCCTGGCAACATACAGAATTGCAGCCATACATACCAATAGCATCCAGACTTGTAGAAACAGGTATAAATCCAGCATGAGAAACAGAGCCATGCGAAGCTCGGAATCCAATGATGCCACAAGACCCAGCAGGTACTCTAACGCCACCAACGGTATCAAGGCCTGCACCATGATGTTAACATGAAGTAAATATTACAGTATTACAGATGCTGCACTGTTGAAATTGAAAAGAGAGTTTTTTGAGATACAAGGAGATATAGAACATGCTGAGTAACCAAATAAGAGAATTTTCAGATAAGAAAGGCAAAGGAACGAAACCAAGTCATTCACATATGCCATTTCCCATGTTCAAAGACTAATAACACAAGTAACAAAACTCAAGAGGAAATGTAAAGAAAATAAAGAACAATTTCAGAAAGGATAAGAAAAAGAAGCTCACCCAGTGAAAAATCAACAAGATCAGCGGCTACAGCCACAGCAGCTCCACTAGAGGATCCACCTGGTCTTCTGGAAGATGCTGCTGGATTGGTGGGGGTACCGTAATGCTTATTTTCTCCAGTAATACTGAAAATAAACACGCCAAAGAGAATTGGAATTATGAAATCCCGACTAAGCTAGAGTTAGAGAAATTGAAAGGAAATAGAGATGTCATTAGTTTGTGTTGATCCTCCAAACTATTTTCCTTTTTCATATTGATCAG
Organism: Pyrus communis; assembly: GCF_963583255.1. Lineage (NCBI taxonomy): Eukaryota > Viridiplantae > Streptophyta > Magnoliopsida > Rosales > Rosaceae > Pyrus > Pyrus communis. The sequence continues at coordinate 25,418,889 of NC_084814.1, forward strand.
AGATCCTCACAATCACATTAGGGATAGCACCTTCGGCCCGTCGAGGGAACATTAAGCTCATAGTGATACATACCTATATGCCAATTCATCCACAACAGTTATCCCAGTGCATGTGGCACCTCCTTCAACAAGAGTGGAAACCACAGGCGATGTCCGAGAAGCTGCATCATGTGTTCTTCCCCAATCAGGATGACCAAAACCAGTTACATGTCCCTCAATTTCAAATCTGCAACCATGTCACAAAGTTGTCCACTTTTAACACAAGCAAAGAGTCTCAAAAATTACAACTACAAAGCAAAAGAAAGAAAAAGTGCATTCGCGTGTCTGTGCATATCGACTCAATGTACAGAAAAGGTGTTCATTTATTCTTTTAATGTCGCATTCGAATTCAGCCATAACTGCCATCCTGTGTTCCATAGATGTTCTGGTTTTTTAAGTATACTAATTACTCCCTCTCAATCACTAAAACAGCAAGTAAACCGAAACCCGTTACACGGTTCATGAATTTCAGGCCTTTTCGCCATCCGGGTTCCAACCCAATTCAAAAAATCCTTTCAACTATCTATACTAACCATAACTTCAATCAGTTTTAACAAAGCTGATCAAAAGGCAAAGGCTGAAACTTTCAAAGTTCCAATCTTTTCCTTTTTCTCAGCAGCCAACAGAAATACTTTCTGTTTTTCCACTCTAATAAAATCTTGGGTTTCAACTCTTCTTTTTTTTTTTTCCAGAAACAAACAGATGGGAAGTGGGTAGAGAGAGCGTACACGTCGGAGACGGCGAAGGTGAGGCCGGTGAGGGGATGCGGAGCCTTGGGAGGAGCAGGCTGCGGCGGAGGAAGAAGCTGAAGCCGCTCAATAAAGGCGCCAAAGTCTTCTCTGATGGTCTTCGTCAGCTTCCTTGTCACCAGGAGAATTCCAGCCAAACCTAAACCCAGCAGGACCCACAGATTGGCGGCCTGAGACGCCATGACCGTGTCTTTCTTTGAGATTGTTCGTCCGAACAGTACCCTCCGGAATTGCCAAACCAGCAAGTCAGGGTTTTAGAGAGAGAGAAGAGGAGGAGGAGGAGAGAGAGGGAGAAGATAAATCAGCAACCAGCGCAGCGTAACCTAGGCGGAGCGATGGTTCACTGCTTCACTTGGCTGAGGTTACTTGCTGTTTACACACAATGAAATATCACGAAGGTCCTCCAACTTTTCAACTTTTTTTGTTTCCATTTGTAGGTGGGTCCACCAAGTTTCTCATAATATCAATAGGGTCATAATCGGTGCGGATGTCAACAACATCTTCCTACATTAATAGAAAATACAGATTTAAGGGCAATGTCGTAAACTTAAAGGAAATTTAATAATAAATATATAATTTTAGGGCAACATAGTAGTTTCGCGACAAAAATTCATTAACTTAAAAATGTAAACCGAAGGAGGAAGGTGGGGGTGGCAGATTGCCCAAAACTCCGGGTCCTTGGTAGCTCAACTGCTTAAGGCTCGGTATTTCCCTGCCGTCTCGTTTTGGGTCGTGGTGGGTTGTGGGGAATGGCGAGTCTATTAAGGTTTGGAAGGACAGGTGGTTAACCAGGCCGTCGCCGTCAACATTCAAGCTTACGCGTGGACAATAACTGGATGATATGAAGCGCACAGATTTTCAAGCTTACACGTAGACAATGACTGGGTGACATGAAATGCATGTGACCGTTTGACTTCACACGAGCACAACTCGCTCTGATACCATAATGAAATTGAGATTTCACCGTAAAACCAATTGGCAATATGAAGAGTAGCTTAAGATCATATAATGACATAGCAAACTTGTCTTTCACCGATGTGGGACATCTCTCCACACAATGCGAGGGGGGTGTATACGGTCAGTAATGGCTATAGGGTGGCTCGAGAGTTGGAGCAATCCCGCTCGGCGGGTGCGTCTTCTTCAAATGGAGGTAATGCGTTTTCATCTCTAAGGTTAGCATTTTCATATGGACATTATTCCGACTAATGTTAATCTTGCTCGGAAGGGGGTGCATCTCAATTTGGAGTGTGGGCTATGCTCAGGGGGTGTTGAAACGGAGGGGCACCTGTTCAGGGAGTGTCCGTTTACGCTGGAAGTGTGGAGAGGGACTACGGTGGGGGTGGATCTTTTACCGGAACGGGGGTTCTTATGAAGGAGTGGCTGCTGTCGGTTGTTGAGAATCAGAAGTCGAAATTTGAACTGTTGTGTATGTTGCTCTGGGGCTTATGGCAAGCTCGGAACTCTTGGGTGTGGGAGGAACAGCGAGGGTTACCTATAGAGCTTACCGTGCTGCCCAGGTGGTTCCGAGTGTTGCACGTCCTGTGTCCCAGCGCAAATGGATGGTTCCCTCGGATGGGTGGCTAAAGATTAATGTCGATGGGGCAACACGGCTGGAGGAGCGTCGTGGGGGAGTGAGGGTGGTTTTACGGGATGGGAGGGGGCATTTCATTGCAGCAGGGGCGTGGAGGAAGGAGGGGATTGGGTCGGCATTGCACGTGGAGTTTCAAGCTATATTGGAGGGCCTTCGGTTGGTGAGTCGGCTGCAGTTTTGGCGTGTCATCCTGTTCAGTTTCAACAGGTTCCAAGATTGTGTAATGGGGTTGCTCATAAATTAGTTAAGTTCGCTATTTCTATCGGTAGTGAAGTTGTTTGGCTTGAGGAGCCTCCTATCCTTATTCAGGATCTTCTCGGTCAAGATATTATGTAGTTTGTTATTTTTTTTCAGTAAACATCGATTCTCTTCAAAAAAATAAAAATCAAATCAAATCCAATAACGCATGAAATTAAATTAAAAGAAAAACAGCATTGACCTGTGAACGAAATGAAGGACCATACTGTGATGGAGAGTAAGGATGATTGAAAAAAGGAAAGAGGATGAGACTAGGAGGAGGGGGAGAGAGGCTACTACCGGTCCCAAGCCAAAGTAAGGGGTCAACAACGGAGAATTGTAGATTTAAGGTTATGATATGGATGTGGAAAGGAACAAGCGGCTCGAGAGATCAATTTTTATTTATCTTTGATTACAAGCAATATTACTATTTTAAGCTTTCTAAGCTACATTAAGAGAAAGAATGAGGGTTAAAACCCGAGTTTTAGTGGATGGTAGAGAAATGTCTTACTGACAAAGACAATCCCTGCATTCCAATTCTTATTCCTTATACTGCTAAACAATCACATCTAATGGAACACTAAACAATCTCCATTTTCCAAACAATCGAATAATCGCAAAACGTTGCTTGTATTCAATCAATTTATAACTCGCGAGTGCCTCCGGAAAATTCTTTCTTCCTGGTATTTGATCAATTCTGGTGACAGATGCGGCAAACTCAAAAAATGAAGTATAGAACCCAGCTACAAACTCCGTTGGGATGTCCAATTTACGCCTTAATCCTTGCAGGCTCTCCCACGGCTTGCTCCATTCTTGAGTACCATTCACCGATGCGTGTGTGCTCCACCATATCTTTACCCGACCTCAAATAACGGATTGGTCTTAGCACCCCAAAAACAGCAAGGTCGGCCAAATTAGGTTTGGAGCCCCCTGACAGAAGAAACATATACGTGTGAGAACCCATAGCTTACTTACTAAGGCTCACCCAAGGCAAAAAGTTGAGGCTCATGCGCCAAAACTCAAGTCAGCCATCAAATAGACCTCAAATTGTTTGAGAGAATTCATGCTAATGATAGCGTTCTCATCAACGATAGTTGATCTTGATTTCTTCCTAGACAAAACTTGTGCGAGAACATTCCAGTATCATATCACAGTCGAGAGTATTCATTTAATTTATTTTCTCATAAGCATATGCATCTATCTATTTCTGTTAGTGTCACTTAGTGAACGCAATCTCTGTAACGTGCATATGCCGCAAGTTAGAGCACATACCGAGGAAGTCCCGCCCATTAAGAGCATCAACCCATGTTTCTGCTGCTTCATACAGGGAGGCACGTTCATCAGTAATATTATATTTCTTCTTCAATTTCTTTGACACAAAGTACATAGCTGCAGCACCAGCATACTTCACTGCAATTTTTTCGGTGTAGCTAAAATTACCTGCAGTTACAGCAAAATTAAAATCAGAATACAAATAACCAGCAAAATCTAATGCTCAAGAGCAACGGGAAAAAACTGAAGAGTAAAAATTAGTACACAAACTGAAGAAGGCAACGAAGATTGTCTTAGCAGGCCCATAAAATCTGGGTGCATAAGATGGGATCTAGTCACCAACTTACCATTGCTTGTGATATAGTCAAAGGACTCGAGGGCCTCCGATGTATTTCGGTATATGTTTGGTGACAACATGTGCACCAAGTGATTATCAACCCACCTATACCACAATAAGAAGCAAGCTGAAGTTAACAAAAAATTAATGATAATGCCCATTTCAGACAAAGTATCCGAGCTCATTTCCCATTTATAAAATTTCGGCACAATAAAAATCTTCTAAGACTCCGGCAAGTTGTGCTGCAAAATTACTAATCCAAGGGAATTGAGCCGAGTATAATTCAAAGTGGTCATCAGATTACGGATTCTTCTATTCTTGTGAAAAGCTACTACGAGGTGAGAACTGCTTGCAGCATTCTCACTTTTTTCTTTGTACCTTAGATAAGTAGAGCCATTAAGAATATGGTTCAGTGGCTCAAGCCGGCAACCTTCCCTAGATCTACTCACAGTATAATCATACCATTCCTCCCATTTTATCCAAACATGAATATAGCTATATAAGCATAAAAAGCTAGCCGAGGAAAAGATAACATACTGGCGCCACTTTTTCTCTTCATCGTCATCTGAAGAAGAAGCAGCTGCTCTCTCAGGAACAATTTTGCTATTTAACTGATCAATTATAGCTGCAAACAGGCACATGCTCAATTTTAATCGGGATGTGTAATTATAGCAGCTATTTATTCAACAACGCATAGATCAAATTACTCTAACTAGAAATCCAACCGAGAAACTCAAACAATTTAAGAACAGTCACAAGAACAGGTACCTGATGAGTCAACCAGCTGCTCCCCATCCACCATCAGTATCGGAACCTTCTTATAATCGGACCATTTAATCTCTTTCTTACTAAGTGGGTTGACCTCCACAACTTTGTAGGGTATATCGTGGTAATCCAAGAATGCTGAGGCAATAATAAAGTATCCCCAACTCGTAAACAACACGATAATAACCATTTTTTTTGGATATTATTATAGAAGCAATTAAAGAAATTAAAATGTACAAAACAGGAAAAAATGAAGGTGAGCTTAATAACTTCAAGAAACTCCAAATGTGGCACAGTTTCGAATGCTTGTTTCAAGCAACTATTTGTCCAAATAGTTCGATCTTAGCGAAAGTTCATAATCGAGTGTGAACTACAAGTAAAGTTTGTTCTTTTATGAACATGTAACTGTTATAACTGCAGAGAAATTCAAATGAATGTTTCATCCATACCAAAATAGTAAAATTCAACATTTCATCACGAAATCTCATCCATTTTTCGATATTCACTGAAAAATTTAAACATTTCCACGATATAATCAAGATCAACAGAAACACAATATCTCCAAAGCAACTCAACAAGCAAAGATTTAATTTTTACCTTTAACTTTGTTGCAGAAAGGGCATGCTTCGTACTGGTAAAGCACGACCTCCTTGGGAACAAGCGCAGCCGGAGGCGGCTCTTTCGCATAGACCTCCGGAGCGAGCGACGTGACGACAGCGACCGAGGCCAGAGTTCCGGCGACGCCAATTGCCAGCTGCCGACCCGAACCTCCGGAAAACGAATCGAGCCATCGACGGCGAGCCTGAGAACCGGTGGAGGTGGTCCCGTACAGAGCAACCTGGAGAAGACCGTAGCTGGCGGGGGCTGACGTGGCAGTGGCGCCGCCGTGGACGGTGGAGAGGGATCGGGAGAGGAGGGGGAGTGAGGCGAGAGTGGAAGCCCTTCTCATGCTGGACCGGCTTGAAAGCAAAAGCAGAAAGCCGATCGATTTGCTGTGGGAGAATACTCCGGAGAAGGGGAGAAAGAAGGGTTTAAGTCGGGTTTGTGATCCCAACTGTGTGGGGTTCTGGGTGTCCAAATCACCCGCTATTTATGCGGTTTTTTCTTTTTCTTTTTTAAATACATATATTTTTAACACTAAGAGAATGAGGAGTTTGGCTAAACCACACAATAAGCAACCTAATTTGGTATCAAGTTCGCCATCCATAAGATTGAAACCTAAAACCTTTCATTTTCAAGTGAAAATGAATATAATCAAACCGTGATACTAAATAGTTATGCGATTTTTTCTTTTACTTACTAAAACTATAAAAAAATTAATTTCACACATCAAAAAGAAATTCAGGCCAAAAAAATTACAAAATGTAATCCACACGCCAAATAGGCCGGTCCATTAGTTTGACATAACTTCTCATTTTGAATTGTTCGTTGTCTATTATTTTAGTGATTCGGTAAAAATTTCTATTAAATAAAAACTGAGATAACAACAATATTCTCAATTTAATAGACAATGGGCCAAACTGATTTGATAAAGTAGATGGTATCTTTGTCATTCTCCTCATTTAATGGAGATTTTCATTGAATGATCAAAATGATTGACAGGACAAACTCATAATTAATTCTATTGATTTTAATTTTCAGGGACGAAAATGAAAATTTATGCCAATTTCAGGAAACTATTTAAGCTAAAAAAACTTTTTTTTTTTTTAAAACAATTACGTTAGTAGGTTAAATTGTTAAATTTTATGATAAGAAAAATCGGTGAAATCAAACTTTCACTAAGTTACATAAGTATTATTGTTTTTTTGTTATTACTGTAAAACGGCATCTGTATTTCAAATTATTAATTTCAATTAAATCTCTTATTTTTTTAATTTTCATTTTTTTTTTTCTCTCTAAACCGTCACCACCAAAGTTCCTCACTTTGACAAAACCCTTACCTTTTACCAGTTACCATCATCATCTTCTTCTTCCCCGAACGCTCCAAACTTCATTAACACACACACACTCTCTCTCACAACAAAATCCAGAAGAAAAAAATCTCGAGAGTAAATGTCAGCTGCTTCAAAACTCATGCGTTTTGGGACCTCACTCTTCCACGCTCCCACAAGAACTCTCTCTCCTCCTACCCCTTCACTTCTCTCTCTGAAGCCCTTCGCCGCCGGACTGCGCTTCCCCCGGTACGCCACCTCTTCGGATGCAATTGAAAGTATTGACACCGTCCCAGCCAACAGCACAGAAGCGCCGCCGCCGCACCACCCCTGGCCCGAGTGGGTGGCCTTCGTCGACAGCTTGAAGGCCAAGGGGTACTTCACCGGAACGCCGCCGAAGGAGAGCGATGTTTACACGGATATAAATGAAGTAAAGGAGGCGTCTTTCAGCTTTGCTCGTGACCGATATGATGTTTTCAAGTAAGGTTCTTTGATTTGGGGTTTTGCTCTGTTTGTTGCCGAGAAAATGTTATTGCCTGTTTGGTTGCCAAGAAAATGTTGGAATACAAAGATGTGAATTTTGCGTATTTATTTGTGCTAATTGGCAAGGAATTGGAAATTATGCCTTGAGATGTATGGATTTAAAATGCAGCTTTATGACCATAGGTTTCCCCGAAAACAATGAGGAAATCCTTAGAATGTAGGAATATCGTGGTTTTTGCATTTTCGGGTTGTGAGACTTTGACGGCCGCGGAGCTGTTTTGTGAGAGTTGGGAAGTTAGTTATGTGATATGGATGAATCAAAAGCTTCTCTGCAGCAATGCGAAGAAGATTCCGATAACATAATTCATATTTTGATCGAGTTGTATCGAGTTATTATTGAACATTCCGTAATATTTGATTTTTGTGCAGATCGTTATCTATGGAAGATATTCAAGTAGTTGTGGAGGGTGGATGTCCCAATCTTTTCCGGAAAGCTGTGAATTCAGCAAAAAGATTGAGATTCCATTTGAGACTAGATGAAGGAGAGGTAGGTAATCACTCTCATTTACCCGATTTATGTCTTACAATTGTAGATGAAAGTGCGGACATACACATAAAAACTCTTTTACAACATGATGATAGAATACATACACACACACACACATATATGTGTGTGTGTGTGTGTGTATTATATCCTATTAATTTATATTATCCATCACTTTTCTTTTCAATGTTTCCATAGGAATTTCTTTGTGCAAACCTGAGAATTGTTCATTGTGATCTGGATGGTTCTTACAGGTTTGCAGTGGTTGTAATCTCCGAGGTTCCTGCGATAGAGCTTATGTGATTCTTAAGGAATCTGAAGCAGCAGCACGTACAGTGGATATAGTGCGAATACTATTGTTTTATGCTCTGGATCCCGTTGTTTTTTATGAGGGAGAGAAACCGCCTGGTAGAGAGCTTCTAGAAACATCTGCAAGGAAGCTGCTTTCTGAGTTGCTTCAACTCAGCGAAACGGCTGTTGACCCATCACTTCCAAAGCCTGCTGCCAAAGCTATTGAGAAGAAGAAAAATTATCCAAGTTTCATTGGTGATGAACTATCTCAAGATGTTGAAATGAAGAGAGGAGATTGGATGTGTCCCAAGTAAGTCGCACCAAGTTATTGTGGTCATCTCGTACCTTGTATGGCTTTATGACTTGATCGGAGGAGGTTATCTCCTCAAGTTAGGAGGCTTTTTCCTTGTTTTGTTTGTTGTGACAGATGACTATAGTAATGCTCCATGTGCATGCGTGTGTGGTTTTACGGCGGTAACACTATGTCAGTGACATATATCCGTCTCCTTTCCTGTGAATTTTGTGAAATATCCACAGTTGGAGCTTGTATACTTTAATTCGGGAATGATTGTTATTGCAGTTAGTACCGTACTAGTTTCATGATTTGCTATTGTTATCTTGTTGCAGGTGCAATTTTATGAACTTTGCTAAAAATTTAAGATGCCTACAATGTAAAGAAGATGGCCCAAGAAAAGCTGATGCGGGTGATCTCGAAATCGAAATGAAAAAGAGTGACTGGATCTGCACTGAGTAAGCCACTTCTTTTGCATGGGTGCTTAATGTTGCTGTTACCAGTTTTTTACGGTATTATGATTCATGTTCCGAGTTTCACGTATCTAAGGTTGCGTTTTGTTACAGATGCAGTTTCATGAACTTCTCTAGAAATATACGCTGCCTAAAGTGCAAAGCTGAAGGGCCAAAAAGAGTCGGTACAGTTGCAGTTGAAATGAAGAAAGGAGACTGGACTTGCCCAAAGTAAGTATTCCTTTTGTCCTGACAACCAACATAGTTCAGCAACTCTAAATTATTTAAACTGAGTGTGCTAATTATTTTCCTAAGTTCTATTTGATCACTTAGCTTACGCTCTTCAGGTGTGCATTCATGAATTTCGCAAGCAATAGGAAGTGTTTGCGTTGTCAAGATCCCCGGCCCAAGAAAAATCCTGCAGACTGGGACTGCCCCTCGTAAGCATCTCTTCCTCTTTCTTTGTTTGTGTGTGTGTGAGGTGTCGTTTAGATTTAATATTAATGTTAACTGGATATTTACAAGATGATTTTGTATGCAGATGTGATTTCATGAATTATGGTAGAAACGCAGTTTGCCTGAAGTGCAACTGTAAACGCCCTCAAGAAGAAACTACTGAGTACGAGGAGCAGATGTGGAGGCGTCCACGCTAGTGTCTTGTTAATAGGAACAAAGGCATTGTTTTCAATGAAGATATGTGCGTGACATGCTTACGGTAAACATTGAGCACTTCATAACATATCAGGCTAGTGACTACATAGATGGCAGAGTGGTTCTCGTGAACTGTCTGCGGTTTTAGCTTATACACTGCCAAGGACAGGAACCGTTTGTGACCAATGATTTTATAGTTTCTATGGGAAGGTGTTCTCTTTAAGGTTTTCTACTCTCATTAGATGAAAAAACAACAGTTTCTGGCTTCTTGTGTTATTTTTTCTTATCCCCGGAAAGACTCCCATGTCCGGAAACCCATAAAAGGAGAGCATGCGGTGAATCGCGACCAGATACTCTTTGGTAAAGATGGAAGTTGAAGACTAACAGGAGGGAGTCATCAAGCAGCAATTCGGAGAAGTAATCCTCGACGAGCTCTTCGACTTGTATAGTAAGAAACTTGAAGAACAACCCTTTATGATCTATGACATGCTGTTGTTTTGGTATTTGATTTGATTAATTTAGCAAGAGTTAGGGCTGGTTGGTATTGTTGTGCTTTGATAAAAAACTGTTTCTGCTATGCTGTGAGAATAAGCTTAGTATTGCTGCTTCATGTTTTCAGCTTTTTTTTCATCCAAAACTATGAAAATAAGCTGTTTTTAAGTGTTTACCAAACATCTTTTTGAGCTCAGCTTTTTTTGATACCCACTTTTTATAAAATCACCTTAGTACCAAACCAGTACTTAGGCAAATCATCTACAATTTATGCATTGACAAGTTAAGTAATAACACGCTGCATTTTGTTTGACTGTGGGCAAATATAACCACATAATGTCTACATTTTGTTTGACTTTGGGCAAATATAACCAAATATAACAAAATAATGACTTTGGGCATTATTTTGTTTGACTTTGGGCAAATATAACCAAATATAACAAAATAATGACTTTGGGCATTATTTTGTTTGACTTTGGGCAAATGTAACCAAATATAACAAAATAATGAATTTGGGCATTATTTTGTTTGACTTTGTTTGACATGTCGACATAGAACAAAATAATGACTACATTTTGTTTGACTTTGGGCAAATATAACCACATACTGTCTACATTTTTCCCTTTTAACTTGCATGATGGGTCACTAATGACATGCTGCAGCTCGCTCTATTGGGTGGTTTGTTGATATTTATATATCATTCATGGTGGTAGTTTGATTTAGCGGCACTCAGTTTTCACTTTGTAAAGTAAATTTGAGTTCAAATTTGATGAACAGTAGTTGTTTGTAATAAAATATTATTAATTTACGTGTCCTTGTTAAAAGATGCGATTAGGAGACAGATAATCTGGGCAAAAGGAATAGAGAAAGACTTAGGAAGACTTGAAAACACTCTAAGAAAAGACATCAAGTACTTGGAGCTAACGAGAGACTCAACATAAAACTGAGCGCAATGACATTTTAGAATTCATACGGACAATCCCACTTGCTACGGCTACAAATTAAATATATTTTTTGCAGCTCCATGATCATCATTTTACTCCATTAGTGGCTCCATTTGCATTAAAAAACTAATTAACTCACACCCACGACAAATATTTCGTATTTCGAACGAAATAAATATCAGTAGCCACCTCAAAGGAAGAGGATCGATTAATCCAAACATAAAACCAGAGAGAGAGAGAGAGAGAGAGAGAGAGAGAGAGAGAGAGAGAGATGGCAAAATCGGTGGCATTTACAGTGAACGGTGGAGACAGCCTCTACAGTTACAGCAAAAACTCAACTTTTCAGGTGTGTAACGTCACTCTCAATTATATGGCACGACAGTGATCCCAACCGGATCTCCCTCACCAAGTTTTAAGGATCGAAATCCTTGAAATTTGATCTAACGACTGTAATTATTATCACTTTTAGAAGGGTAGTTCAGATCTCCGAATCCTTAGGATTTGATAGGGTGAGATCCGGCTGGGATCTTTGTCCATATAGCACAACGTTATATCACGAAATTTTTTTTTGGGCTGTTTGAAAGTGTTTTGTGAATTATAAGAACTTTTGGGAATAAGCACATGAGGGACGATTCATTGTAAAAATCACTTAAAAGAGAGTTTTAACGAAATACTTACATATATGTTCATTTTTAACGAAAAATCACATTTTTACCTTTTTTTTTTTTTTTTTTTTTGGATACTATTCACTACATTTATCTTCGGTGCTTCTCCTGGAAAGTGTTCATTTTTATTTTTTTGGGTGCCATTCACTACCCCTTTTATCTCACGTGCTTGTCTGGAAAGTGATTCCGGTTCTCCAGAATCACTTCCAAACGGGTTCTTCTCTCTCAAGAGTTTTTAAGCCGAAGCTTCTCTTTTGTGCAGAGAAAAGCCATAGATGCTGCTAAGGAACTGATCAACGAAGCAGTTTTCGAACTTCTACACATCGAAAGCTTCTCGTCTTCAAACGCATTTCGAGTTACGGATTTAGGCTGCTCTGTCGGGCCTAACACTTTCCTGGCAGTGCAAAACATAGTCGATGCTCTGGAACAAAAGTACCAAAGCCAAGGACACAATTCTCAGCTCCTTGAGTTGCAAGTTTTCTTCAACGATCACGCCTCCAACGATTTCAACGAGCTCTTCCGATCTCTGCCTGCAGACAGGCGATACTACGCTACAGGCGTGCCGGGTTCTTTTCATTCTCGCTTGTTCCCCAAGGACTTTCTTCACTTTGTTTACTCTTCGTATGCTCTCCAGTGTCTTTCTAAAGTGCCAGAAGAAGTGGCGGACATCAACTCGCCTGCTTGGAACAAAGGGAGGATTTATTACTCGAATTCGGAAGACCAAGTCGTTAAGGCATATGAAGCTCAGTATGCCAAGGACATGGCGTGCTTGCTAAATGCCAGAGCACAAGAGATTGTTTGTGGAGGGTTGATGGCATTTGTCGTCCCAGGCCGCCCCAATGGAGTCCCTCATACACAAGTTTTCGGCAACAAGGTGGCAGAACTCATCGGATCCTGCCTCATGGACATGGCCAACAAGGTAAAAAAAATTCAGCTTCATAGATTTGCATCCCTGAGCACTAACTAAATGTAGAGGTACATGTTTTCACCAACTGTTTAGTCAACTGTTAACTAGTGACGTGACAGAGCGGAAACCACCCCCAAACCCCAAGGCCATTTTGGGAGTGGGTCTTAGGCTGTCACGTCAACAGTTAATGGTTAACCTGATAGTCAACCTAACAGAAGGTGTCAAATGTCAAAATGGTGGGGTTCAATCCGAAAAAATTGGAACCTCGGGATGCAATTTGAAACTGACTACAAACCTCGACGGTTCAAGCTGTGATCGTATGGTGTAAATAAGATAAATATACGCGGCTTAAGCTGGTATAACTGAGAACCTGTTTTATTTTCCTGAGTAGGGTGTCATCTCTGAAGAGAAACTGGACTCCTTCAATATACCGCTGTATATGGCTTCGCTCGATGAAGTGGAAGCGATTGTGAAAGCTAATGGATGTTTCAGCATAGAAAGAATGGAAAACTTGACTCAGGAACAACCACAGGCCAACGTAATTGCATCTGCTTTGAGATCCGGAATGGAGGGAATGTTTCGGGAGCATTTTGGAGATGAGATTCTGGATGAGCTTTTTGATTCGCTTAGCAAGAAACTCGAAGAATCCTCCTCCGTCCTCAAACCACTGACATCAATTAGCTTGTTTGTTTTGCTCAAACGCACAGCAAACTGATCGCAACACAGCAGCTTTCTCTACTTGATCAGTGGAACTTGTGATTTGAAGATTTGAAGCCTCTCGGTAGCTTGACAATGTAAAATATTAAGTACCACATGTGTTTTATTCCCTGAGTGAAATATGAATAATGTTTTCCCCCTGTTTCGTTGCTTCTTTGAAAGTACTTGTACTCGCGAATGCTTCTGTTAGAAGTGCTTTTATTTTAAACATGTTGAAAGCCAATGATGCTTCTTGAAAAGAAAAAAAGCGTTTTTATGAGCCAAGAAGGCTTCTAAGTTTTTTTATGCCAAACAAAGTTAGAAAGATCTTACCCTTGCAAAAAATGACAAGTCTTTTCTAAAAGGCTTTCGCCTCTACTTTCGTTTCTTACTTCAATATAAAGAGGGCTTTTCAGTGGCACCTAGCCGAACGAAATAAGATTATTACGACATAACCAGTTCGGTAAATATATGACCGAAATACTTGATATACGGCTAATGATCCCGAAGGCAACACAATGATTTATTTATAAAGAAAACTAATAAAAATAAATTAAAAATTTTAAATTTTAATGATAAATACAAAATAAAAAGTAAAGAAAATAATATTAAAATGTAGTTTTTCACTAAAATATACGGTGCCGAAATTTTTAGGAAACTTTTGGTAAAAATTTTCTATTTATATATTAAAAACCTCCCTTTTCCCTCCATAGAAACCCTAGAAGCAGCAGGAGCTCTCTACACTCTACTCGCTCTCTAGGCTAACAGAAATACTCACACAGAGATGCCGCGTGGTGGTGGTAACTACTATAACTTCACGAAGATCAGGGACGCCATTGATTCGGTCGGCGCCAAGGTCAACGTTATCGGCGTCGTCCTCGAGTGCGGCTTCCCCCGCCGATCCAGAGGCACCGGTAAATCTTCTTCCTTCAGTCAAATTTATCAAATTTATGTAATGTGCTTACAACTATATTGGTATATATGTGTAGATATATGTATGTATGTCATATGTGTATATGTGTTATGTGTGTGTGTGTGTGTGTATTTGTGGTGGCGATGATGAAACAAAGGCCGGACTTACGGCTGCTTCCGGCAAGGTCGGTAGTAGATTGATGAGACTCTTAACGAAAAGGTGTTGTTTGCTGAGCCGCCTGTTACCTTTGTTCCATTTCTCTGGGTCTTCAAAATATTTTTGTGTTTTTTTTTTTTTGTTAAATTAATTATTTTTTGTTCTGCTTTTGGATGCAAATTTTTCTTCTCTGTTTATTATTTATGTATTGGTGTGAATCTTTTGCAGATTGGTTTGTTTCGGTGCGTATAATCGACGAGACGCATCAGGATCCTGGGTTATTAGTTAACATTTTTACAGATAGGAGTGAGTGTCCTCGCATTTTATCTGTTGGAGACATAATCCAGTTCCAACGCATCATGGTATATCTTGAGCTTAACTTCGTTTAGTTTTCTTTCCGGGGATTCTTCAATTGCTGATTTCTCAAGCAAATGTTGCCGCTTTCCTTTTCCCCGTTAAATCATGTTTTCTCTGTTATCATAATGTTACCTATTATCTGTTATAAAAACGGATAATGTTTTGGACCATCATTTACTCCATTTTGTTAAAGGCATGAAACGTTCTGTACAAATCAAGGGCTCCTCTGGCCTTGACAGACATTACATTACGAAGTATGATCGTATTTGACTTGGGCATGCTACCTTGTGCAGATTAAACGTCATGTAGATAAAGTAAATGCTGTTTTTTCCAAGAAGTTCTCTACCTTTGCTATTTATTACGGAAGTGATGCTAGAAGTTTAAGTCCTTATCATGCTTCCAAAACATTTCGCGAGAGAGACCATGACAAGAACTTTTTGATAGACTTGAGAAGATGGTTGAAGAATTTCCATTTTCATGAAGGTATACTTAAAAGTACTTTGTTTCAGATAGCGACACAACGGCATTTAATTATGTATAAGTTTAACTCGTTCACAGGATATATTACAATGTTGTGGTTATTGATGAAAGACTATGGATATGATTCTTATGTGCTGCATGGATTATGGTTGTGAAAATGGTAGTTGACGATAGTTCCACCTGGATTAGGTTTTTGTGAAGATAGCTTGCTCACGCGTAAGTTTTCGTGAAATGGCATTATTTGAGCAAAGGGTTTATGTTTTTGCTCTGGTTTTTGAGGCAAAAGTATATAGTAATCCTAAGTCCTTTTCACATATCCGCTTGAATGGTTTGTGAAGAGCAAGCACCATACTGTTATGAATCTAGAGTGCTGCCAAATACTTTGTACAAATTATCGGACTCCCTGGATGATAGATTTGTAGCAACTTTCTGACCTAACTGTATATATTAGAAAAGATAGGAACTTTCTTTTGCTTGGTAGATAGAGGTATATCATAAGCCTGCCTTATTTATTTTTTCATCTTATCTTTACTAGAAATGTATATGGTTTGTAGGTGCAAATTATTTCTCATTCATCAGAGAAATGAAAGGAGGTGAAGATTTTAATTTGGTTTGTAAAGTAAGTAAACCATTTTTGTTAAATTTGTGTGAACTGGTTAAATGAATACAGCAGATTTCTTTTTCTTTTTAAAGGATAATCAGCTGTACCAAGAATGGGATTATGCCATATACTGAGTACAACATAACTTTTTTCCTTGCGTTCTATCTCAAGATAATTCATATCCACGAGGGTGCTGGAAATGAATGGATGGCCTTTGTTTGGGATGGAACCGATGCTCCACCAGCTAATATTCTTCAAAAGTGAGTTGATAGCTGTTAATGTTTATTTTTTCTTATATATCATCATAAAGTTATGGGGTACTTTGCAATTGCACCCCGTCTTGTCAGACAAAACCAAAACGAGTCCTTTCCTTTTGTCTTCGAAAATAAGAAGGGGGTTATTTTCCTTTCATTGAATTAGGTTGAAGTTATATAAAGTGATTGAGCCCTTCAACATACTTCCCACGATATTCTGTTCTCGATTTTTTGTTGGTGTTTTTTCTCATGGAGAATAGTGAACTTCCTAAATTGCAACCCATGTATGGTTTATGACATTAGCGCATCACCTTACTGGACCGTGCCTATATAATTATATATATATGTTTGTTAGTTGTGAAAGCTAATTTAGGTTTATCTATATGGTAACTGTATTGTATATTTATCTGAGAAATATTAAATACCGCTAAATATGAACCACAGGTTAGAAGATGAAACGAAGCACCCACTTCCCCTACATCTAGAACCATTTCCTTTGCCACGCGATACCTTATGCAGCTTTCCTGCAGTTGGAACTGTCTTAAGAGTGATATCTCAGGACCTTGAGAATGACAACCTTCGCCTGCTAAAAACTGGGGAGTGGGTGAAGGTTGTAAATTTGCTATGTGAGGTGCATGCAGGATTATGGCGTTGTGTTTTGACACCCTTTACGAAGCTTCGATATACACCAAAAGAGGACCGTCTCAAACTTGAGCGGAAAAGGTTGTAACTTTTGGAAAGCATTTAATCATCATGCATTGCGTCATTATGTTGCATAACTCGCTAAATCTCTAATGCGATATCCCTTTGCATATTTTTTATGGATCAGGATATTTAATGAACGATTAGCCCAAAGTCCAGAAAATTTAATGCAGATGCCATTTGGGGGCTTTCCGTCTCCTCAAGTCACAGGTACTGCACTGTTTTTTTTCTTGTGATGAATTCATCTTCGATTTCTTATTCATTCGCTTCTCTCTTTCAACTCCTAAAAATCGGTCTATCTCTTTTGAAATTCACTTATGATGTTTATTTCCCTCAGAGGTTGATGATAGTGACGACGACCATGCAATATTTCTTACCTTAATGGATGTTGTCGCAAGTTCAGAGGTATCCTACCTGTTTCACGCAGCTCTTAATTTGTGCCTCTGCTTTCTTGTTCAGATGCCTATTTATGCTTCTTTTTTTCACTGTTTTATAGATGTTTATTGACTGTATGTATTCCATACTGTGTAGCTTCCAGCTAGATTCAAGTGTGTAGTTCGAGTCATAGCAGCTTCCCCGTGGCAGGCTGCGGACTTCCTCTTTCCTGCTGGGATTGACAGAATTAAGCTGACTCTGGAGGACTCAACCGCTAGAATTCATGCTTTTTTGTATGCAGAAGATGGGGTAAGAATTCGATTTCATCACTAACTTGTATTCGGACAGACTGTAATCCATCTTTTCGCCACGACATTTTCTTCTACTGATCATCGTTGTCATTTACGATATAGGTGAAATTTTTCGATGGCCAGTCCTCTGTCGAGGCATTGGAGATCAAACGCAATGCCTTGTTAGGAGTGAGAGTAAACAACGATG
Source organism: Pyrus communis (assembly GCF_963583255.1). Classification (NCBI taxonomy): domain Eukaryota; kingdom Viridiplantae; phylum Streptophyta; class Magnoliopsida; order Rosales; family Rosaceae; genus Pyrus; species Pyrus communis. The sequence goes on from NC_084814.1 coordinate 25,436,563, forward strand.
GGGTGCAAGACGACCCTCGTAGAAACCCCCCTTGGGTACAAGTTTGGCTAAAATCCGAAACTGACCAACAAGGAAATCTGCACTACCGGATTTTCAGCACCAAAGTGGTGGCGGCCTGAATCGCTAAACCGCTTGCATGGTTGGAGACGCATGCTGGAAGCAGCTTTTGGGAACTTTTGTATATTCTGTCAAGCAGCTTTTGTATATGATGCAGCTCGGTGTATGTTTTCGTGTATATTAATATATCACCACACATTTCACAGTTCAAGAACAATAAGATTTTCAGTGCAAACATTCAGCTAAGTTTCTCGGGGACTAATGCAATCTAATGAGGTTAAACATGGTTTCGAACATGCAAGGCAAACGCACCACCTTCCATTCCTACGTGCTCAAATCTCTATATGGTACAATTTGTCCCAAAACATCGAAGGCTTATCGCCAAATCAATTTACCGAGCATTGGATACCTGTACATTGTATTCTAAATGTAAAGATTTGTTCATAAACGATGGAAGAGCCGCGTCGTTCTTGGAAGACTACTGTTGCCAACTAAACTACATGGGTGCAGGTGCAACATGCTCATTTGGGTGGTGCTGTGCGGCAATCACATTCGGGGCAGCAACAGCATGCCTGCGTTGTCGCTCACGTAGATATAGGACAGTAAGAAGACAAACAAAAAGAGTTAATATTGTCGCGTTTCCTTCTTCAAGTAGCACGGTATCAATCCATTCTTCAACCTTGGGATAGACTTCAGGCAATGAATCGATTATATGTACCTACATACGGACCCAAAACCAGAAAAAAACACAAATGAATGAAGATTCCGAAAATGAAAAAAACCCGGAGACAAAGCTTTATAATCCAAAGCAAGCTCATGCTTATCACCTTGATGAATCAAAGGACGATGCCCATTTAACTCCAAATAGGTGTTGCATAGCAGAGATTGACTATTTCAGTGTTTAGACTTAATTCATATGAAATAACATAACGATTTCAAACATTCTGAAGAATTTTTTGTAGGAGTACGATTTATGAATCTGAAAAGTTTTCCACGTTTTTAGAAAAAATTAGAACTGGCAGATAGCAGTATAAATGGCACTAAAAAGAACCTAGGTCCAAGCCATAACAAAAATGCCTGCACCTTCAGAATCTTAAAATTATTCGACTGAAAATTGCAAGATAGCACTGATTAGTGATTGACCACAACTATTACATGAGAAGGCAGTAAGGAAAGTAAAACAAAAAGAACTTACCAGGAAACCGTTGGCATAATTTTTTCGTATCCATAAGCTTGCGAGGGCTAGCGTGACGGGCAACTTTGCTGCGGAATCAATCTCTAGGGCTTGATCATAGTAACGCTTTGCAAGATGAAGATCCAAAGGCAACCCATGTCCATGCTCATGCATGTAACCAAGGTTAAACATGGCTTGGGCATTAGACTGGGACCTGGCATGTTTGTAAGCCTCTGCCGCTCGTTCATAATCCTTCTCAGTACCCTAATAAAGAAAGAAGGAAAAAAAAATAGTCAAGGCGAGATCAAGCTGCATTACTCAAAAGATACATCCCGAAGCTAGAGCAGTAACAAACGTGTTTCAGCATGAGATACCTACCTGACCATAGTAATATGCATCCCCAATCAGCAAAGCAGCGTGTTCATTACCCTGCTCGGATGCTTGCCACCATAAGGAATGTGCCCGCTGATGCCTTTCTGCATCAGTGCACAAACCGGATTCGCCTACGCACATGCTTCGCTCCCCATATTTGTCAAGAATCCATGCAGCGTTACTCTGTGCTACCTCATAGCCTAACTCGGCCATCCTTGAATACAAGAAAAATGCCTTGCCCACGTCCCCTTTTAAGTATGATTCAAGTGCCCATCGAGACAAGGAACTCCATGGTCCCCTTTCTGCAACTAATTTGTATAATGCAGTGGCCTAAAACAAATTGAATCTTAATCAGGAATCGGAATTAATTAGTGCATACATGCATTGGTGCATCTTTAACATCACTTACTTAGAATTAAATAGCAAAGTAACTTTTTTCATTTCAACAAATACAAACCAATTAATCGTCACAAAATCTAGATTATCTTGCATATTCTGTTTTCTTAATGCCGAATAGAAAAGTGAGATGGTATGTAAACTAAACAAACAGAAAATACAGCGAGTTTACCCGTGGAAGATTTTTCTTAAGCCCGACTCCAGTATGAAACATCTTCCCTAGCTGGTAGAATGCCTTAGGTTGACCAGCATTAGCAGCAAATATAAAGTATTGACATGCAAGTTTAACATCTCTCTTTACCCCAATTCCTTTGAGATACATTACTCCTAGGTTATAGTGACCACCACCGTCTTGATTATCAGCAGCCCTTTCAAAATACTCCTTGGCCTGCAACAAAAAGGAGTCGTTTTAACATAAGAATCCACCTATCAACGTATCAGAACGAACCCAACATTGGAAAAATGGTCTCGAAAGTTATTACAACTAACAATGTGGGATTTCATTCGCAGGGATCACTATTGAAAATGTGTACAAAATATAGAAGCACATAAAGCTTTAAGATACACACAGAGATAGAACCGAGGAGCATTCTTACTTTAGTGTAGTTCTTCTTCTCGACCCCATATCCTTTAACATACAAATACCCCATTCCGTTGTAGGCCGAAAAATGATCCTGTTTGGCTGCAAGTGTAAGCCACTCCAGAGCCTTGGTGTAATTCCTCTCAACGCCGGCTCCTCTAGCATAAATCTCTCCGAGGAGCTCCATAGCCCGAGGCTCTCCCTTCTCCAATGCCTTCAGAAACCACGACAATGCCTTGGCATGGTCGCGGCGCAACCCTCTCAGCCCGAAATAGTAAAACAGGCCGACCTTATACATTGCCGCGGAGTTTCCCTTCTGAGCTTGGTATTCCAAAATCTGAAAGTCCTCGTCTTCTTCGCCGCGGCTCTTCCTCAACGCATCCTTGTTCTCCTCCGCTCCGCTGTGGATCCTCACTGCCTCGATCACCGGCGAGTCCCTCGAAATCAGGAAGCTATTCACAGCTGCATCGGCCAATTCCGAGTACAATTTCACAGCTTTATCAAACATCTGCAAAACCAAACAAAAATCCGAACAGAAAACAACAAAATTAATCCTCCAATTTGCTCCTTTTAACTCCGCAACCAAACAGAGATCGATCGAACAAATTCGAAAGAGATTCCGTACATCTTGCCTGAAGTAAGTATACGCGAGGGCCATCTTCGACTGCATGTTGCCGCCCTCGGCGGCGAAGTAATGGTACGTGAAAGCCTTGGCCTTGCTCTGCTTTCTCATCTGCCCCGTACCGTACAGAAACCCCAACACAGACCGCGCGTGGGGGACGCCGCGGGAAGCCGAGTCCTCGATCTCCGAAACGGCCTCGTCCACGAGGGCAGTGTCTCCGGAGCTGACGGACTTGATTAATTTGGAGACGGTGGAGTAGTATCCGTCGTCGGGGTGGGTGGCCGGGTCGGGCTTGAAGGGGTCGGGTTCGAATATTGGGCGCCAGGAGCCTGGGTCGAGCTCCTCCTCGGACTGCGCGGCGGCGGATTCGCCGAACTCGTCCCAGTCGGGGGAGTCATTTGGAGCTGAGTCGGCGGCGGGCGGCGAGTCGTCGGGCGAGGCGGGGGTGTTTAGGAGGTCGTCTTGTGTCAGGACGAGGATGAAGGGACGGGCGGAGAGAGAGAGGGGGTAGAGAGAGAAAATCAGGAGAGAGAAGAGGAGCCTTCGAGCTGCAAAAGTCATTGCGGTTGCCAAATGCTAACAGACTTCTGGAGACGATGAAGAAGAAGAAGACGAATAGGAATTTGTCGAGAGCGGAAGGGTATTATTGGGATAAAACGAAAGTTAGTTTTGTATACTTGCCACGTAGCTTTTTGTCATTTGGCGAATCATATTTTGCCACGTACCATATTTCCGACTTTGGCCAATCATATTCTGCCACCTAATCAGACATACAATTGTGTCACGTGTATTGGATGTAGACGAGTATTAGCGAGTATGTAGTTTCGCCGCGCCATAGCTGCTGACTTGCAGAGAGCTCCTCCCGCCACCTGCTCTGCGGCGTCGTTTACAATGTCGATAGAGCTCAAGCTTTCTCGGATCAATCGTGTCTATCGCCCTACTGTAACTTCTCTCTCTTCTGTAACTGCTCTCTCTTTCTCTCTCTACTGTACCTGCTTTCTCTCTCCTCAGCAACTCCTCTTTCTCTCTCTCTCTCTCTCTCATCTGTAATTTCAGGAACTTATTGAGGGTAAAATCGTAGTAAAGTCGTCTTCTTCAATCTCCCACTACGGAATTCGCCTCGCCGTCAACGGATCCGTCAACATGCAGGTTCCAAATTTTCCCTCCGCTTAGTTTCCGATCAAATTAATGGAAAATTAAAAATTAAAAAAAAAAAAAAAACTTTTTTTTATAGGTTCGTGGAGGATCTGCAGGAGTTATCGAGTCTTTGGTTGGTGTTGCCAAGCCTATTTCCATTGTGTGAGTCAAGATTTTATTGTTTTCTTTTCGGATTTTTTTTGCCAACTGAATCATTGTAATTGGCATATAATGTATGGAGACTTGAAGTTAACGGAAGACTTGGCGCAAAACTGAGGCTAGTGGCGTTCTAGGATTCATACAGCCGATTCCACTTAGTTGGATGAGGCGATTGTTGCTTTAAAATTACAAAAATTGGTTTATTTTCTGAGCTAGGCATGTTTTAATTGTACAGTTTGAGGTGCATTGTTGAAATTTTGATGAAAATAATCCTATGTTGTTTCAAATTATGTAGAGATTTCCATAGATTGAACTCGAAGTTTGATTGTTTGCGAAGCATTTGTCCGCTTTGGCTCGGATGAAGCTTTCTTTGTTCTGCAACTGATTTGGTTTTCTTTCTCTTTGAAGCAGGAATAAAATTATTGAGGTTAGACCTTCTGGGAAGATTGCTTCTGGCACATCAGAGGTATCTATGAAAGCAAGTCAATTTAACTGTGCTTTTGAATTCCGAACAGCCTGTCATATTTCAAATCTGAATGGTACTGCCAGTGAAAAGTTATCGTCCTCAAAAATCAAAGATTCTAACCGTGTACAAGTCTTTTGTGATTGCCAAATGTTGCAAGATTTGCAGATGCACCTGTAGAGGACTAGATTTCGTGATTTGAAATTGTCCGTGTGCTGGATAAGCGTTTTATGATCCCTTATTCCTGAAACAGTTTTATTTTTAAGTGCTTAATGCTTACTTATGTGTCTTTTATCTGTCTCCTTTCTCTTTTTTTGGTAGTACTTTTGGTCTTGACTCAGTTGCCCCCTTTCTTTCTGTTTTAGTACAAGTAAATTTGTCTACCATCGCTCCTTTCACATTTCGAGTTACTGTATAAATCCTGATGTGCATTCAAAGCTACTTTGATCTTCATAAAGCTTGTATATTTTCTTTTTTATTAGTTGTATGCAAATTCCTGTTTTGTCATTTGCAAATTACGTTCATATTTCTGGCAGATTCCATTTTCCATCAATATCAAGCAGCCAGGAGAAAAGAACCTGGAAAGGTTCTATGAGACCTTCCATGGAGGAAATATTAACATTCAGGTGCTGTTTTCTATTATCTTCAAAAATATCAATTCCGAAATCCCACCTTGGTAATGGTCTTTTCTTTTCGCTCCATATTTTTCTGAAACCTGATGATTTATAAATTGTTCCACAGTATTTACTAACCGTAGATATATCGAGAGGCTACCTGCACAAATCATTATCTACAACAATGGAGTTCATAGTTGAAAGTGATAAAGGTAAGTTTCAAACATTTACTATTTGGTTTTTTAATTTTTATTTGTAATTTCATATCAACACTTTGATTGAAGTTACTGTTTTGGTTATATTTTGGTTTTTAGCTGATCTTCTCGAGCGACCAGTTTCTCCGGAGATGGTTATCTTTTACCTTACTCAGGATACTCAAAGACATCCGCTGCTTCCTGAACTAAGGTCAGGTTGGCTTCTCACTTTGCATTATGTGATATTCTTTTGCTTTCTAGTTAGCGTTTTTAAAACATTGAAGTATTGTTTTCACTTTTAATGGTAAAATTCACTTTCTTTTGCACGCATATGAAAAGAATTTACCACATAAAAACTAGCTGCGTTGCATTTTCTAATTTATGGAGCTTGTTACCATACTTATGAGAGGCATTGCTGAATAGGTGGATTCCGCGTTATTGGGAAAATGTCTACCCAATGTTCGCTATCAGATCCCATTGTTGGTGAACTAACAGTCGAAGCATCTGCAGTTCCGATATCTTCCATTGACTTGCACTTGCTTCGTGTAGAGTCAATCCTTCTCGGAGAGAGAATTGTAACTGAACAATCTTTGGTTCAGACTACACAGGCATGCATTCACATCTTGTTAGCGTATCTAATTCAATTTACTTCTTGTTAACAATTTTTTTGGGGCTTCCTCTTCCTCTATCAGATAGCAGATGGAGATGTCTGTCGTAGTATGACTATGCCCATTTACGTTATACTTCCTCGTCTTTTGACTTGTCCTACCGTCTTAGCAGGGTGAGTTCCAAACTAGATGATTCGCTCCTCAATTTTTCTCTATCGTAATTGTCAGAGGTCACCAAACTCAAAACCTTCGTCCGCTCTTTGTGCAGTCCATTTTCAATAGAATTTAAAGTTGCCGTGGTCGTAACCTTTCAGTCGAACATAGCGAAAATGCCATCAAAATCCGATCCTACAACTCCCAGGCTATGGGTAAGCAATCAAGCATCACTTCAGCTTTTTATAAATTCTGGTATATATTGTTCCATCTAATTTTTTCTGTTGATTCGTTTCTTTTCATTCTTAATTTCAGCTTGCAATGGAAACGTTACCGCTTGAACTTGTTCGAACACGGTGAGAGGGGCGTGGAAAAAGAAGGCTAGTAGGCTCTACGAGCAATCAAACACATTTACAGCCAGAACTGAGCTGCTTGTTGCCGACCCTTGAGCTTGGTCGCCTTTCATCAGCCGCCTCATGTTCGGCCTATCTTGTTATAGGACGTCTTGTGTGTTCTCGGTTATAAGTGAGATGTTCAAGAATGATTACATGTTCTATGAATCTAAGCTTGGGCTGTAAGCTATTGATTTATAATAAATAGCAACATTTAAGAACGAAATGTATACATAAATGTTTAAACGAATATTTCCATGGCCGGAAAAAATGCAGATTCCGGTGCATTTCATTGCCAAGAAAAGAAAGTCATTCACAAAATGGACAGGGGGAACAACCTCTTAAACTCTTAACGCAAACAGAAGCATCTCGCCATTTATTATTACTCATCATCGATGAGTACTACACTTCACTCAACTGAAAACTCAAACAACATGGTGTGGCTGTACCTCTCACCGGGTTGAACAACAATGGACGGGAAGTTTGGTGTGTTAATTGCATTTGGGAACCCCTGCGTCTCCAAACAGAGCCCGGAATGCTTTCCATAGACTGCGCCTCCTTTGCCGACAACCCCATTGACATAATTCGCAGTGTAAAACTGCATCCCAGGGGCATTGCTCCATAGGTTAAGGACCCTCAAGCTGGATGGGTCCCTCACTCTCGCAGCATGTTTCAGGCCTTCTTTCTCTTCCCCACAGTCGAGCACATAGTTGTGGTCATACCCTAAACCGACCTCATGGATGGACTCACCGACCCTCTTCTCGGTAGTGAAATCAAAGGGGGTGCCTTTAACTGGTTTGATTTCACCTGTTGGGACTGTGTTTTCATCCACAGGGGTAATATGGTTTGCCCAAATTTGAATTGCATGGTCAAGTATATTGCCCGAGTTATGGCCAGCTAAGTTCCAGTAGGTGTGCTGAGCTAAACTAACCGGGGTGGGCTTGTTCTCAGGCACTGCTTCCATGTCAAGTCTCATTGTCGTGCTTGAAGTAAGTGTATAAGTTGCAGTCAGAGAAAGATTCCCGGGGTAACCTTCCTCACCGTCATGACTCTGATACTTAAAAGTGATGGACGGGTTATCGCCCTTTTTAAGTTCTGCTACCTCCCATATCTGCTGATCATACCCCTTGTGACCACCTAATAAGACAGCAGGATGAATTCAGTGCGACAAAACACAACAATTACTGATACGACTACTAAAACAAAAAGAACGTCTGTTTGGTGAAAAACGAAGACATTGGAATTGAGACCTAACGCGTGGGGATTGCAGACACAATATACACAAAACAGTTATGATCTAATAACAACCATCCGATTTCTTCATAAAAAAACTCCATATATCCATTATGTGTAACTTAGTGAGATGACAAAATTCAAAATTCGTTCATGTCTCGATGAAATTCAGTAGCAAATTTAGGCTAATCGAAAAGTAGTAAAAATAAAATCCGATAGTACCAATTCCATACCATGGAGACTGTTTGGAGGTCTGTTGACAGGCAAGGAGTACTCCGTTCCATTGAGCGTAAACTTCCCATCTTTGATTCTATTAGCAACCCGACCCACAATGGAGCCAAAGTAAGGAGCAACTCCCTTCTGATCACACATGACGAAAACAAAAACATTAGAACAATCTCATCATTCCCATTCCAAATGCATAGATCCAACATCTAAATCCCAGCACACATCAAATACATTCATAACCAATGTTTGTCATATAAAAGTGTGAAAAACCAAAACAAACAAACAAATTGCACCATAAAACCGTACAATTAACATCAAATCTCCAAAATTCCTCGTTTCGATTCAACAATTCCATAACTTTTAACAAATAATTTCCCAGATTTTATCATGAAAACAGCTGATCAATGCATTAGATCTACAGACAAAGAACCAATTTTTGCATGATATCTCAACCAACATGATCAAAAAGCAAAAGGGTTCTCAGAAAAAGTGAAAGAATTTACCACATAGGGATCCACGGAGTCGAATCCAAGAACAACATCAGCCAATTTTCCTGCAAAATCCACCAACCAACAATCCAAACAAACACCAGCAGCATTTTTCAGATGATCAAAACATCAACAACAAAGCCTTATCCACTAAGTGGGGCCGGCGTATACAAATCTTAGAACGTTCGGTTTTGCGTCAGGTCTTCCATTACCTTAAATATTTTCAGATGATCAAAAACACATAAAATGTTGACAGATTGAACAAATAAGCTGGAATTCCAAACAGAAGATTAATGGGAAGACAGGAAAGAAATCTGATCGAATAGAAAGATACCGTCTTTGCCGGGAACAGACAAGGAGGTGATGGTGCAGCCGAGGTTTGTGATGAGGGCGCGCATGCTCCCATTGTTTAGTTCGAAGATTTCTGGTTTCTGGTTCGCATCCGCCATTGTTGTCGTTGTTGGTGTTCCTCTGATCGGGTGAGAGAGAGAGAGAGGGATGCTGAGGTTTTTGGATTCTGACGATTGTCAGTGTTTGTACGGGTTTTGAGTTGTTGAGTGTGACGTCATCTGTCCCAGATGCTGTCGTTTTGTTTCCTAGTTTATCCTGAACTCCATAACTTCTCTCCTGAATCCTGATCCCGGTGTCTTTGAACCACTTATCCTCCCTCAGTCCAAGTCACGCGCCAGCACGTGACAATTGCACCTTGGTGGGGCCCATTGTGGTTTTTTAATTATTAATTAATTGTTTTTTATTTATTTATTAACCACATAAACACAAATGTAGATTCGTATGTGCCACGTCATCACTTAACGGTTAAGTTAACAGATTTTCTAATATAATGTATAATATTGAAATAAAATGATAGTAAATGTATAAAATTGAAATATTTTAAAGATGTTATATAAGATTGTAATTTCATCCAAACTGAAGTGGGTAAAATATAATTTACCAAAAAAAAAAAAAAAGTCTAATTCACGACACAACAGTAGTTCAATTACTTATAAGCACGAGGAAAATAACTTCTAAGCACATGTAGGTTCCATATGGACAACACCAATCGAGTGACGTGGAGCAATGTGTGGCCATTGACTTAATACATGGGACAACCTACTCTAACATCACGAAAAAGGTGAACCAATTGGTAATGTGAAGAGTAGCTCAATTTCTTATAAGCACATGTAAGGTTACTCATTTTTTTAATATGGGATTTCATACTCTCAAGAATATGAATGACAAGTTCGACTCTGAATTGCCAATGACCTATTGTGAGGTTTCGTCCAACTCCGAGACTTGAAAACCATTGAAACAAAAATGTATATCAAATAATGTTGCATTTGGGACGATGTCACCTTGGCGTCCTCATTACGCCCAAGTCCCCGTCGAGTTTGGGGCCTTCATTGGGCCGAGAATGGAGGGATTCATTTGGGGTTTCTGAAAACATTCTTAAAAAACTTGGGCTCCCACGAAATCGGGCTTTAACCCACAGAGAGAGGGGAGAGAGAGAGAGAGAGATCCCTCCCTGCTCCTCCTCCTCCTCCTCCGCTTCCTCCTCTAGTCCTCCGCCTCCTCCTCTAGCCCTCCGCCTCCAGTTAGTCTGAGGTTTGCATAGGACTGGCACAGAGAGAGAGAGAGAGACTGCAAAGTGCAAAAGCGCGCACACAGAGTCACGGAGAATGTGACGTCACTCAGTAGACTCACTAACTCCCCCAAATTTAAAAACCCAACGATTCTGTTCATCCTACACACATTTCTCTCGTTCCGCCCAATCCTTCGCCGAAGACGACGTCGTTTGCCTCCTGAAGTTGCAGTAGCCCAGCTCTCTGCAGGTATGGCTGTTCATTTTCGATAAATTCTCATCTGGGTTTTTGTTTAATGGCGATGATAATTTCGTTCGTTCAACTTTGGAGTTTAATCTTTTGTTTAATTCGTTCAAATTGTAAGTAGAATTTGTAAGAATTGGTTTTACATTCGGTGAATTTGTTATTTGATATTATAGAATTCAGCAGAATTGCGTCAATTTGATGTCTATTTGAATGTATAATTCCTGTTTGTGATGCTTCAGCTGGTGAGGTCTACACCTTAGATTCTGGGTTTCTGTAGTTTTCGAGTTTGATGAAGTTTTCGGACAACTTTCGCGGTTTGCTGCATAGATGATTTGCTACCCTGTTTGTGATTGTGTAATTTTGGTTTGGCACTAGCTAGTACTTTAGAGCCTGTTTGGTATCTTATTTGAAATTTTTTATCATTTCTCAAAACATTTCTTAAGAACATTTCTTGAAAACAATTTTCTTTAAGACTCAAAAACTTGATTGGTTTGCGATTTAAAATTTTTAAATCTTACAACTTAAAGTAGACAAAAAGATCTTAACGGAGAGGGAGAAAGAGGAGAGAGGAGGAAAGAAAGTAAGAAATGATTTAAGGAAAGAGAAAGAAGAGAGAGGATATGATGAGATAGAGAGAAAGATGAGTGAGAGATAGAACCGAGAGAATGAAGAGAGCGGATTGGAGGAGAGATGAAAAAGGTAAAAAAAGAGGACAGGGAAAGAAGAAAAGAGAGAGATAGATTTGGAGTGAGAGGGGAGGAAGGAGAGAAAAGAAAGGAGTGAGTTTAAGTTTAAAACTCACTTTTTATGTTTTTAAAGAATAGACTATATTTTTGAGTTAGTCTTGAGTTCAGTTTTTGAAAATAGTCCTACCAAACAGGCCCTTATTCTCCTCTCTTTATTGGATGCTGATATTTTCGTGCTTTTGATGCTCTTGTAGTAACGCGAATGAAGTACACATTTCGTGTACTACCATTTCTTAGAACCTTATTTCTGTGTGGGTGTGGATGCACGCGTGTGCTTCTCTTATGAATACGAGTGTAGCAATGAAAATGACCGTAACTAGGGAAGAGCGTTTAGAAAAGATTGATGCAGGTGACTCCCTCATCGGTTGAAATGAAGGTTCACGTCAGTTGAGGGTTGAGTTGGGTGTAAACTATTCAAGTTTTTGAGAGTGCGCAGTAATTTATCCATTTCTTCACTTTTTGTGTTTAGAGGTTTTTCTCTTAGTCTTTGCTTCCAGACTTTTCTGTTTCATACCCTTTATCTTCTTGTTTTTTCGTGTGTGTTGAATTGTCAAGTCGTGTTATAGTCACAGCATAGTTCAAAGATGGTCCTTCTCCGTGTATAAATCACTGTACTTGGTTTTTCCGGTGGTTCATAAATTTTCTTGTTTAAGTTGATTCACTAAAGTATCAATTTCACAAATGCTTATGAGGAAACAACTCCCCTGTGAATGATGGGGTTTGACAGTTGACACTCTTTCTTGTTCATATATGAATTTTTCGTTTAGAAAATAATGTATTTCGATATAATATAGCTGGCAAGAGTTGTTAAACGGTACTTTCACATTGTTGTATTCTCTTCCAACATAGAATCTGTTCCTTTTGTTTTATATTTCTTTATGTTTGACCTCCATCCATATACTTGCTGATATTCGAGGCATACGTTTCTGTGCAAAGGTTAGTTGGTAATGGAGAGCTCTGAAGATGAAAAGGATGCAGTCTATGAGAATTATATACCAAAAGAGCTCAGTCATGATTTATCATCTACTGGTGCAAAGTTTATAGATGAAGTCCTTAATGGTCAAAATGAACGCTGTTTAGAAAACTTTCGCATGGATAAGCACGTCTTCTACAAGTTGTGTGATATTTTGCAAGGAAAAGGCCTTCTGCGTCACACAAATCGAATCAAGATTGAAGAGCAACTGGCCATGTTCTTGTTCATAATTGGTCATAATCTACGGACTCGAGCTGTTCAAGAGTTATTCCGTTATTCAGGAGAAACCATCAGTCGTCATTTCAACAATGTCTTGAACGCAGTAATGGCAATTTCGTTAGGTTTCTTTCAGCCTCCAGGATCTGATGTTCCTCCCAAAATTTCAGAAGATCCTAGATTCTATCCATATTTTAAGGTAATCCCACAGTAACTAAGTGTGATTTGTATCTCGTTTCTATGTGATTTACAATTCGAAATTTTTATCCTATAGGATTGTGTGGGAGCAGTTGATGGCATACACCTCCCAGTGATGGTGGGCGTAGATGAGCAAGGACCTTTCCGCGACAAGAATGGCTTACTTTCACAAAATGTTCTGGCTGCTTGCTCATTTGATCTCAAGTTCCTTTATGTCTTGGCTGGTTGGGAAGGCTCTGCATCAGATTTGCAAGTTTTGAATTCTGCTCTCACAAGACGAAACAAATTGCAGATGCCAGAAGGTATTGCTAACCCGACTTGGACTATTGAACACCCAGTTAACATAGAAAACTACGTTTTCTTTTTAATATGATAGTCATTAAGAAAGTATTCAACTGTCTAAATTCATGCAGTTTAAATAGATTTTCGGATTATATTTAGCTATTAGACGATCATTTCTAGAAATAAATGTACTGTCAAAAATATATATGAATTGGAAAATGCTGGTTCTTATGTACGCAATACATGGTGGTCTATTTGTTTGGAAAAATATAGAAATGATCTTATTCTGTCAATACTTTGACAACTACTGTTGAATCTTACTAGCACTATTGGGTTCAAAACTTGTAACAGGTAAATACTACCTTGTGGACAACAAGTATGCAAACATGCCTGGCTTCATTGCTCCATATCCTGGTATACCTTATCACTCGATGGAGTTTCCTAGTGGTTATCATCCTCAAGATGCGAAAGAGCTATTTAATCAGCGACACTCATTGTTACGAAATGCATCTGAACGCACTTTTGGGGCTTTAAAAGAACGCTTCCCTATAGTGATGTCAGCTCCTCCGTACCCATTGCAAACACAAGTCAAGTTGGTTGTGGCAGCGTGTGCCCTACACAATTTCATCCACGAGGAGAAACCAGATGACTGGATCTTTAAAACGTATGAAAAGGACACCATACTGCAAATGGAGGAACCAGTTCCCCCATTAGCGGTGCTTGAGCCACCAATCATGCATTTTGAGGCCTCTGGTTTTGACACAGAAGAACTTGAATTCAGTTCGCAGATGCGGGATTCGATTGCAAGTGAAATGTGGGATGACTATATCCATGATTTATCTCCCATGTAGATCAGATTGATTGTGGTCATAGTTTCAAGCCAGGCTTGGCAAATTTTTTCCGGGTTCGAGTCTCAACAACCAGACGAAGGTTTCGTTGATGTACATTACTTTTGTTTATAGAAAAGAAACATATTGGTAGGGTTTGTAGAAAAAGCATTCATTTGGAGGGGGTTGATGCTGCTGGCTTTTCCACCACCTTACTTCCAACAGCTGAACTCCAAAAGAATGATGCAGGAAACTTTGAAGATTGGGATTGCATGTGTGGTAGGGAATACATTTTGTGACAAAGAAAGCAATTGTTAAAAGTGGTTCATGTACAATTCCATGTAAAACTGGCTGGTTTAAGCAGTGGATTTGATCATTTTTCTGGTACTATTATCTTCACTTTTTTGTCTGCTCGCCTATTGTTTTATTTTGACTTTTTAAATATTATTTCGGGTGTTGTTAGCGTACCTCGTAGCCTTATATGCATGAGAATGTAAAAGTTAAAAGAGTCTCACGTTAATAAAAGAAGAAACCTTGCAAACGCTTATAAGTAAGTTGAATTATTTCTCATATTGCCGATTGATTTTATAGTTAAACCTCAACTCTCTTCATAGTATCAGAGTAGGTTGGCCCACGTGTGAAGCTCAATGGCCACACGTGTCCATCGTCACTTAATTTGAATTGTCCACGCGTTTGACTTGAAAATTTTTCACACTAAAGGAGTGTGTGAGGATGCAAAAGTTCACGTTGCTTCGAGAGCAATGTGATACTGTAGATTTTCCAATTTTTTATTATTTGCTTAGATAAACAAAAGTAATGCCTGTTTAATGTGGCATTTCCAGGTTTCCTTTACTGCAGTACAGGTGTTATCACTTATCAGAGACCAAATCATGACGACCATCAGATCATGCACGCCGGTGAGGGGCCAAGGCCAGCGAGTTCACCAGTGGTCGCGGAGAGATCCTACACTGGATACACTCAAGATTTTGTCCAGATAAGTTGCTATTTTTCTCTTGTATCCATTTTATACTTCGCAATCGATAAGAGATATTACCGAGTAATTGCCGATATTATCCCCTTTCTCTATTTCGTCCAAATGAGTGTGGGTATCATAGAGGATTAGGATTCTCTCTCTCTCTCTCGTTTCATCCTCTTCCATCTTCTTCTCTCACATTCTTTATTTTATTTTTCTCTTTTTATAAAAAAATTAATATAAGATGTTGACATGATTTAATCGTGAGAGTTCAAATAAGAAAAAAAAATAAAAAATCCTACTTCATCCATAGCCTGGGCCCTCTCGTATTCTTTGTGCCATTATTTAGGACATGCCCTTGTGCCGGTCCCTTAAATAGGAGGCTACATAGGGATGCATCATTGTTAGGTCACTAGGTCGTGGGTCCAAAACCGGTGAAACCACCAAGTAAAATTCCTTTCTCCTCTGGGACGTGAAGATACGGGCACTCCGTTCTGCAATTCTCAACAGTATCAGTGTATCACAGCTGCACATGGGAAAGGATTAGTCGCACTCAGGGAAGCGTACGCCAGCTCAATGATGTGTACCCAAAAGAATAATTAGTCGCTAATTAGGTTCTCTGTAATCGCTTATACAATCTAAATCAATCCAGTAATTCATCGATGTGGGCTCGGGGCACTCCAACACAATCATAAGACAAAAACTCGGGCAGAGGGGCCAACCACATCATCTATAAGGCACATGTTACCAAAATAAGGTATTTCCATTTTCCACTATTTTGATCCGACTCGACCTCACATTGTTAATGAAAATTCTCTTAATTAAGCAGCTCTATTAAATGTCTTATGTAGTTGACACATGAATTGTGGCCCCCAAGTATAGTTGTGCATCCTCAACCAATATTTTCATTCTCTCTATTTGGGGTAGGATTAGGGCTCCAAATGGACCATTCTAAAGGAATATGATCATCATGTCCGAATTCCTTCCATCTGAATCCTCCTAATCCTTCAATCGTGTATGTTCTATTTAACATCAATTAGCCAAGAATTAATTTAACTTTGTCTACTTTTTCATTCCATATTATTCTCCCTTCTCACTCTATATCTGACTTTCTTCTCTCTCAATTTGAATGACTTGGTTCCATTTTTGGACAACCGAAGGCTAGAAGACGATGGTGTGGGCTTGGTAGGTTGGCAATGAGAGCCAGCACACATCGAATAACGTAGATAATTGAAGGATCCGGATAAAAAGAATCCGAAGAGAATCTCAATCCCATTCCAAATAATCACAATTCACATGAACTTTTAGTTTGATGTTTTCTTTGTCTAAATGATAGTAATACAGATAGAAATTTAGAGGTACGTCATATCTGAGTCCCCGTGCCCATGAGAGGAGGGAGGACCACGAGTCTTGTGGCCACGAGTGTCGGCAGCTTTTCCTTTTAGGACACTACCTGCAAAAGTGCTTCCCAAGCCTTTTGCTTGGCCACTTAAACTATGAGACCAATAAATGCTCAAAGATCAAACCCTAGTGTATGGTATAGCACCCCCACTTCCAAGGGTCTAATACTTTACTTGATTGATCTAGCACATCAGTTGGGGAGATTTTCTAGTGTGCACATAACACGAGATGGTACACCACATGTAATTATACAATTAGAATAATACTTGAAAAAAAAAAAAAAACTTTGCATCACTTATATAATAACACGTGGCATACGTTTCGTGTTATAAACACATTAAAAAAAATCTCTCCATCGTCTAAAAGTCTTTTATAGGTATATGTGCCCTAATGACATATTTACTAACTCATAATGAAAGGCATCTTGAATGAGAATGAAACCTGATTGTTCAAGTTTAAGATAAATATTAATTCTCATGTTGATCTTTTATTTAATTGTTTAGGTGTGATTTGCTTAATTTCAACGTGAAATCCACTTACTCTTTTATTTCTTTTGTGTTAGGAAATTTTTGTATGACATAAATTAGGTTATTGCACATGTACATGATACGTATACGTTACATTCCAACCTTCAACTAATTAAATTGTATAGTGTAACTTTGAAATAGGTAAAGGACATAGGGCCACTAGTCATAATATAGAAACTTGAAGAGACTCGTTTGATAACCAATTTTTAAAGAATAATACTTGGTTATTCATATAAATGATTCATAAATGTTCGTGTTTATCATTAGAACCGTTCATATTGTAAATCATTTTATAAATATTGCCTCTGCAAAAAAAACAATTAAATTTAAAATCATTTAGTCATCAAACAGTATAAAAACAGATAAACGAAATTGATAAAAGTATTATGAACCGTTTATGTATTTGTTATAACAGATTGACTGAACGATCTTAGTTTTAATTCATTTTTTACAAAGATGATACTTACAGAGTGATTTAACGATTCTGATTATAAGTACAAAACTTTATAATTCAAAAAATGAAAATTTTTTAATTAAAAGTTCTTACCTATACTTAAGTAGTCAAGTATTGTTCGGAAAAAAAAAAATATAATGAAGATTAAAATATTAAAAAAGACAAAGCACCTTCAATGCCCCAAACATTAATGATTTGAAACGCAATCTAAACTTCCAGTTAAATTAAAAATCCCATCCATCACCATCTCTCCCTCCCCCTCTCTCTCTCTCTCGATCGACGCTTTAAATTGCACATAAATAAAGCTTCAAATTTCAAAGAAGAAGAAGATCAGAATCCAAATTTGCCATCCCAATTTTGCCGAGAAACAAACAGAAAATCCTCTCTCCAGAAGCAAGTACCAGAAGCAGAAAGAGCCAAAAAAATGCTAGATCCGAGAAATGACTTGCTGCCGCCGCCCTCCTCCCCCACCAACTCCTCCGTCTCCTCCTCCGATCTCGACACCGAGGTAACCCATTCCCCCATTTCTCTCACCAATTTCGTCAATTTCTTAATTTCGATTTTATAAATTTGTGAAATTTTGAATCGCAGTCTACAGGGTCGTTCTTTCACGATCGGAGCACGACGTTGGGAACCCTTATGGGAGTGAGTTTCCCCTCCATCACCTTCAGAGCTCCGAGCCAGAACCACCGCGACCCCCAAGCCGGAAACATCAACAACATTGGCAGTACCAGCGGAAGCAGCTCCAGGAAGACGAAGAAGCCGAAAAAGAAGAGTGTCGCCGCTTCGTCGGCGGTGGGTGTGGTGGCGGAGCGGCGGAGGAGGTGGTGGCGGCTTTGCCGTGACGACTGCACCAAGCCGGCTTCGCTCGGGGAGTTTCTTGAGGTGGAGAGGCGGTTCGGAGACGCTGCATTTTATAATACGGCTGCGGAGCTTGAAGGCGTCATGGTGGACCAGCCAAGAAATGGACGGCTGTTGTTCGCCGACGGGAGGGTTCTTCCGCCGCCGAATGTGGATGACGGGATTGCGAATGCATCGACGGCTGGAGTTCTCTCTAGATTGCCGGTTTCACTCACTGCCATCTGTAGTGGCGGTGTAGCATAATTCTGCTCCCGCTTTTTTCTTTCTCTTTTTTCTCTCCTCTGTCTTTTGGTCTTTTTATCGCTGTTTAATGACATCAGCATTTGAGTTTATTTATTTTTTATGTGGAAACTAATGGAAAACAAAAACAAAAATAATAATGTTTATGCATCTTGGATTCTTGATGCGTTTATGATCCTCACCGATCTCTCTCTTCCTAATTTTTAACATTTTAACTCAATAATACTATTGTTTGTTCAAAAAGAAAAAGGCAATAGGCAAAACCACAGCACAGACAAAGCTAGTTAAGATTCAAGTGTCTTGACCGATCCAATGCCATCCAAAGTGGCATTGGCACATGGACATCGAAAGAAGCAACCACTTGAAATGCTAAATCGACCGACCCGCGCGAAAAACTTCTATGCTAGTCGAGAATAACAACTTTGTTATGAAAGAGCAGGCAAACTACGACCATTCCTTTATGAGTGGCTTTAGGAGATTAAGGTCCCCCCTTATATTCTCCCTCCATTTGCATAGGTCAGCTGCCGACGTCTCTGTGGAGATATCCAGACCGTCACCGCGATAAAACTCCATATGCCATTGCCTTTTTCTTTTTAATTATCTTTTATTATCCTATATTATCCATCCACGTCACGATTTAGAAGCTAAATTTCTTACAACAATATTTTCAAACTAATCTTGTAAAGAAAAAGATTGTGGTTAACTTTGGACAAAGTCGCAAAAATCAACCACCACTTCAGAGTAATATATTCAGTTTTGGTAGGCTGGTTTGGCTTTTCTTGGTTCCTTCCTGTATCCCTATCTCACATGGAATTATGGGACTCAACATCTCCTCTGCTAATAGAAGACAAACTTGTGTAAGAGTGTCTTGAGTTTCGATCATATCACGACATTTCTTTCAAAATCATGACACTCTTTACATTTCGATTTAATCGAACTCTATCTATTCTTTATTTCATATGAGATTCGTCCTAGCCAGACAACCGTTTGAATAAAAGTCTCAACCCAAAGTATTTAGTAATTACCAAATCATTAAAGATTTTCAACAATTAAAGAAGAAATAGAACAAAATGAGACAGTTCTTTCAACTATTTTTGGTCAAATAATATAATTTCATGTAGCCGTTAATTAGAAAAAATAGAGAATATTTTTGCTAATAATCTCACCATTCTATTTACTATAGTGAGATGAATTTAAATTTTAGAATCTGCGTAGTGGATAGACATAAATCTCAAAATTTAAACTCATTTAACAATAATAAATAGGATGGTGAACATTACTATTACTTGAATGAGATGAACAAAAATGCACCCGAAAAAGATAAAAAAAAGATATACTTTGCAGCTTTCAACATTTCAATGCGATAAACAATGATTTCTTCTTACGCTCTTGATTATATAAAATTTAGACGTTAGGAGTCTAATAAATTAATAATACATATATCAAATTTACAAAATGTTTTAGTAAATAATATACTGCAAATAAACAATATTATTAATTAGTGTCGCCATCATGGAATCTAAAACGAAAAGCATTCTTAATTTGTTAGTTGGTTTGTTTCATCACTTTCCAGCTTTAGGAATGGTGGAAGGCAAAAGGAGGACAACTAATCTAATCCCAACCATATTTGATTAGATATATTAACATATTTTATTCACAATAAACAGCTAATTGATGTTGCATGGACCATCCAGATTTTCTTACACGATTAAGAATGGCTTAGGGCTCGTTTGAAAGCAAAACGTTTTTAAAGGAAATATTGTTGAGTTTCAAAAGCACTGGATGTGACATCCCACATCGTCTAGGGAAATGATTCTTATATGTATATTCTCATCCCTACCTAGCACGAGATCTTTTGGGAGCTCATTGGCTTCGGGTTCTATGGGAACTCTGAAATTAAGCGAGTAGCGCACGAGGTCACTCCCAGGATGGGTGACCTATTGGGAAGTTCTCGTGTGAGTTCCCATAAACAAAACCGTGAGGGCGTGGTCGGGGTCCAAAGTGGACAATATCGTGCTACAGTGGTGGAGTGGGCCTGGGAAGTAGTCCCTCCCGGGTCAGGATGTGACAATTTGGTATCAATACCTAACCCTGGTCACGTGTGTGCCAACGAGGACGTCGAGCCCCTAAGGGGGATGGATTGTGACATCTCACATCACCTAGGGGAATTATCCTTATATGTATATTTCCATCCCTACCTAGCACGAGACCTTTTGAGAGCTCACTGACTTCGAGTTCCATGGGAACTCTGAAGTTAAACGAGTAGCGCACGAGAGCACTCCCATGATGGGTGACCCATTGGGAAATTCTCGTGTGAGTTCCCAGAAACAAAACCGTGAGGGCGTGGTCGGGGTCCAAAGCGGACAATATCCTGCTACAGTGGTGGAGCAGGCCCAGAAAGTGGTAGTGTGATGTGCTTCTTGTAATGCTTTTTCATGATTCACTTGCATTTTTACTAAGGATTGATTTCAAAAATATTTTCACCAAAAGCACTTTTAGTCATTTTAAAATCATTTCAAAATTATTTTCACCAAAAACACTTTTAATCATTTTAAAATCACTTCTAAATGAATCATAAACTAGCAAATGCATCAAAAACCAAATCTAAACGTACAAGCGAAACTTTCTCGCATTTAAGCTAGCTCATGAAGTTAGTTAGATATTTAATTACTTCTAAAATTAATTCTGGAAAAAAAATTAAATCAAAATGTACGTAATTAATCAAAATTTATTACAAATGAAGAGGATGTCAATGCGTACAAGGAGTTTCATCAATGGTTTCTAATGCAGGCTTCCATGATCTTTGCTTTGAGTACCTCTCCAATAATACTACTGGCTCTGAATTATGGCTTGAATTAACACTAATAATTACATGATCTTCATCGCAATCCGATCTCTTGGATTCCGAAAGATTAAACATGTGAAAATCTCCGAAAACCGGAAAAATCCTGCTGAAATTGTTGAAGCCTCTACTGTTCTTGAGTGCCTTTGAAGCCCTGTAAGTTAGGGAGCTGAGTTCTTCGTGTGTTAGCACTGAGTAGAGGAGGTCCATGGGGAGGAGGAAGTAAAACCGCCGTCTTTCGAGTGGTTCGTCCGCGGTGAGGCCGCGGATTCTGTTGCCAACTTTGAGGGTGGTAGACTCACACAAAAACTGGCCTGGATTCTCTACCATTAGCTCTGCTGCTTTTACTTGCCTTGTGAAAACTTCCATTCTTCCATCCAGAAATACGACTTTTGTTGCTCCTCTTGGACTGCTTGAGCATATGATCAATGGAGCACAAGAAACTGCTGCATTTCCCATCAGAAGAGGCAAATGGTAGGTCTACTCTTTGGAGGAGGGGAAAGAGAGAGAGAGAGAGAGAGAAAGAGAGAGAGAGAGAGAGAGAGAGAGGGGAAGGAGGGAGAGATGGATGGGGCTTTGGAAGAGTCTGTTTGAACGAGTATATATAAATGAAATTGTGCATGCATGAATATGATAGTGGTTGATTGACAGAGTGGGAAAGAAATTAGATGGATTTGTCGTCTACCTAGATGCATGTCACTTGGTTACACACAAAGCATCCAAGTTTCATACTCCCACCATGTGAACTTTGAATAGCATGGCTACGAAGTATTGGAGGTTCTTCCTTATAAAACTCTTTAATTATATGTTATTTATCAATAATGTGTTGATATCATTGAAATTAATAAGGTGGTCCGGAAGGGTAATCAGAACCCTTAATTCTTTGAGGTAACCACTCCCCAATCAGTCTCTTTATATGTTATTTATTAATAATATGTTGATATCATTGACATTAACAAGGTAGTCCGGAAGGATGATCAGAACCCTTAATTCTTTGAGGTAACCACTTCCCAATCAGCCAATATCAACTTCCTTAATCTTGATCTAGAAAGGCGCCAATCAACTGCCAGTCCACAAAAGAACTCCAAAATATATCAACTTATTATCAATAAGTTTTTGCCAATATCAATTTTTCCAAAAAAGAACTTTTAAAACTTGATATCATTTTGTGGTTTTTTTTCACAGTGAGCGGAATCGAACCCTAATCAATACTTTAAAAGCATGGAAAGCCAATGGCTAGGTGAGTGAGGCTAGCATGTCCTCTCTAATTACAATAGTGTATTTTAAATGTATAGGATTTCAATAGGATTTTTATGAATTTATCAGTAGGGAGGGCACATGGTGAAGCATGGAGCAATTGGTTGGGTAATGTACAAACTGCTCACTTAAGGACACCACCAAACGAATGATTGGACATGGTTACCTACCATTGGTCCATTTCTTTGATATTATTCCTGCAACAGCCTCACCTACTCTATGTATACAAATACATACAAATACACGCATATATATCAGAAAAAATATTTTTAAAATGTTCGTTTACAGGTGACTAAAGAATACATGGATACTCATTCTTGAATTTGACATCAATGGTAAACGGATGTGCTTAAAATGGTTTAATCTCAACTCTCGATATTAAATTCAATGATGCACGTCCACAAAATCTCGATCATTAGGTAACCATGAAAACGAGACTTGTATAAATATAATAGTAGAGAGAGAAGGAAGAAATGTATATATCTGTGTAGTGTGTACCTATATTTGGACGAAGTGAGAAAGGGATATCTGGGCAGAGAAGTGGTGACAAGGTCAAATCTTTTGCTAGTTATGCAATCACTATCCAGTGCTAGCTAAGGCTGATAAGCTAGCTGCTAGCGATGCACAATATTCCCCAATACATGTTACTGATGATTTTGGAGCTATTATCTAATCTTGGAAAAGAATCATCGGCCGGATCCTTTTTCTTTTCTAGGAATCCTAAGGATCCAATGATCTCATCCATTCATTGTATATTGTGCGATCAGTTTTCGTTAGTTACTATTCATATCCGGCGATGATCCTTTTCCTCTAATCTCAACCGTATGATTAGTTAGTTGGGAAACCTTAAGCTTAATTAGTTTCCTAAATTGGTCTAAACTATAGCAGTTTGATCTTGGTAGATATTAGCTTAATCAAGTATCAAGTGAGTCCAAAAACCAATTAACTGTACTAAATCTTTTGGAGGGATTATATTAGAAATGGGACTGCCTTTTTTTGTTGTATGCTTATTGCTCAATTAGATTGCTAATTAAATGATTATGAAGCAAATCTTGATTAACATTTCGTATCGTAATTATTGAATCAAGGAGTAACCTACTCTTGTCTTACTAAAGAAAGAAAGCCCTAATGTCTCATACCATGGGGAAGTGAAAGTTATTACTTGTCCTTTCTCCGGGTGAGAAAGAGACTTACTTACAACCTGGTGTATTTCCAAACGGGAAAGGGTTCTTCTCCAAATCTCTTCCATCAAATTCACCTAATCAATCAATCTAGACTATTGAAATTTGATCCAACGTGAAGGGTCCCCTGTTTTTAGTCGTTGTATCAAATTTCAAGGGTCCGGATTGATTGATTTGGTGGACTTGGTGGAAGGGATCCGAGGATCCCTTCCTTTTCCGAACGTCTTCTCTCTCACACACATTTTTTTTTTGAGAAACCTTATACGCTTGAAAGTTCTCATTTCATCTGAGCAGTTTTCCCACTTTTTTATTTTTATTTTGTACTTTATTTTTAGTGTAGATAATATCATTTGTTAAAAAAAAAAATTAATGACTAGAAAAATATAATGAAGCGTATAAAGTGAAAAAAATAGTGCAAAAATCATTGCTCTTAATCTAATTCGTGTTCAATCACATATGCGCCGAAAGATAAAGAGAAAGAGGTATGCACTCCAAATAAATTCACACACTTGGTGACATGGAAGTTTTATATTTCTTAAGATGACTTGTATCGTGTCATATGAGGAAAATTTGAATAGAAATGCCTCGACAACGTCATATATAAATATATTGAACTCTTGTATTTATATCTCATCCAACTTTGTTCGAAGTTGAGAAACTCCATATATCGTTCTCCCTTGAAAATAATAGTCGTTGATCTTTTAAGAGGTGGGACCCTGCAAAGACAAAATTACTGTATCAGACTTGAGGGTGGAGGGAAGCGCTGAATGCCAGTCATCTGCAATCCATTAACGGTAGTCCTTGAGTTACCATCTGCTGCTCCCTCCCTCTCTCTCTACCAGGTACTCTCTCTCTCTCTAAAAGATATCTCCTTTCATCAAATATGTGCCTAATTTACAAATAAAAGCAATCGGATTTTGGTTTAGCTCATGCGTTTAATGCTCAAATTAATTATAATTTTCCCTATTCTTTCTTGGGTTTGTTTTAATTTTTGTGGTAATGCGAAGAAAATTGCAGGATGGCATCTCTCCCACTTGGAAATACTCCAAGTTGTAGTTTAGCATGTGGAAGAAGACCAAATTCTCTTCTGGGTATTTCGGCTCTGCCATTGATGCAATTGAAGGTCAGAGATTTTCATGGTTTGCTGAGAGGTCAGTTGCTGCTGCTTTGCCGTTCTTGAATGTCTTTTTTTTTTTTTTAGCTTCAGCTATTCGCTCCGAAAGATTTCCCGTTCGATTTTAGGGTCCAAATGTTTTTATAGACCTTTCTGATTGTATTTGTGCAAAATTTCCATTGGTTTACGGAGAAATCGACAGCTCTTGTGTTGGTTAGTTCTAATAGAATGTGGGGGGTTTTTGCTTTTCATTTGAATGACACCGATTCTTTATGGAACGTATTGTTTATTGCTTCGTCAAATACAACAACAACGAAGCCTTATCCCACTAAGTGAGGTGTATGAATCCTAGCGGCAAGCGCAATGGCGTTCTAGGATTCATACAACACTATCTGAATGATTGACTGATTTAGGCATTTTGGAAACTCCATGTTACCTTAAGATGTGACATTATTTGAATGTTCTATTTTTTACCATATGTTTTCATATACTAGGATATCAAGGAGGGTTCTACTTGATTGAAAGGGATTGCGTACAAATTATATCATTTGCTTATACAAACCGGACATTTAGCTGATATTACTACGTTTATACTGAATTCTTCAGGAAAAGTCATGATTCACAGCTTATATAGAAATGAAACATCCCTTTTACGTGGAGAAGGATCCAATAGCATCAACCACATAATTCCAAAAAAGGCGATCTTGACCATTCCCAGATGTAGCAGTTCCTCGGACTCTAACGGAAGCGAAGATGACTCCTCTGATCAGGCCAAGGCATGTATGAGCAACTACTGATCAATGATTTGTTCTGTATTTTATTTTTCTGTAACATGAATCCAAGTTTATCCCACTGGCATCTCTTGTCAGCATCAGCTGATGTCCTAAGATGTATCAACAATCAAAAATGTTGGTTACTTACTAAGCAGAAGGTTGATTGTCTGGCATACGGTTCTTGCTTCTCGCATAGATTACAGATTTTAATCCCACATGCACAAGGAGTTAGTATGTCCAGTTTATTATATATAGCCGGTCCCTTTAGTCAGTGGGATTGGGGTGTTTGGGATAGAGATATGTGAAGTCATGTTGACAGGGAAAGAAAGATGTTTAATTACATACCTTTTTTCTTTTGTGTTTTAACAGAAGAAACCATTTGGATACTCAAGAAAGGATGTTTTATTGATTGGAGTAGGAGTAACTGCTATCGGGATCGGCTTGAAAAGCGGATTAGAGGTACTTTATTCTCTTGTTTAATTGTTTCATGAAGTTTCTATCCTTGATAGCTTCCTTTTCTTTTTTAGCTAGCTCATTTTCCAGTCGTGTAACTATTCTTGCTATGATGCTTTATGCAGTTTGCTGGAGTTGATCCTTTACAAGCAGGAAACGTTGTTCAGCTGGTGCTGGTGTTGGGCCTGACTATTGGATGGATTTCCACTTATATTTTTCGTGTTTCAAATAAGGAAATGACGTACGCACAACAAATACGCGATTATGAAAGCAAAGTCATGGAGGTAACTGTTTTATTATAATCTCTTGTATCTACTTATCTATTATAATTCTACCAAATTCTGTTCTTTTTTTTTTTTCTTCTCTGTAGTATTCTTGAATTTGTATGCATTTTTCACATCTCTTGATTTTACCTGTTTCTCTCTCTCTCTACAACAACAACAACCAAGCCTTATCCTACTAAGTGGGGTGGGCTGTATGAATCTTAGAATGTCATTGCGCTCGTTTTATAAAACATTAATGAGTTTCGGAACCCTGTTACATTGAACCCCATAGGTAACGAGCTTCCTGTTAACGGCCAGTATTGATGCTGCTATGTTGCGATAGCTTTTGAGATTGAGAGTTAAGTGCGCTGATGTGAGTTGCTTGAGACGTTTGCGGGATATTATGCAGCATACTTCCCGGAAGTTTCTTAGATTTTTCGGTTTCGCTGTACTTTTACTGAACTTTGAAGTTTCTAACTTTCTCTATTAACCATATACGTTTCCCTAACGCCCGAATGGGGTAAAATTGTGGATATGCAGAAAAGGTTAGAGGGCCTAACAGAAGCAGAGTTAGAAGCATTGCTTGAACAAGTTGAGGAAGAGAAGAGGCGCCTCGGCGAGCAGCAGGTCAAGTAAAAAGGTTCTATACACCTTCGATCATAATTTAAAGCCTTCATGAAATGACTGTGTGTGTATATATACTCAGATAAAACACAACAGGCTAAGTGATAGATTCGCTTTGTACTTTACATTCCCAGTAGTAGTAGTTCGTCGGCCTCTAATGGCAGCGAAGATGACTCCTCTGTAATTTAAGTCATGTATATTTGTGAGGTTTCCTTTCGCTTTTCGTTGACTATGGATCTCGGTGCTAGATAACTCTTAACCGACTAAGTTACAAGTTTCATACAAATTCATATGTTATTTTAATTTGTTTAGGTACCTAGATTAAGCAAACAATATTACAAAATTTATTTCCACACGACATGTCTTAAGTCAATTCATAGCGCTGGTGAATACGATGATGCTCAGGGAAGGCTGAAATGTCTTTATAAGCTTTCCTGGCCCTCGAAATAGTGGACTGCCTAGGCGACTGCATTGCAACTGCCATGACGAAGCCACAAGTTGGGCCTCGGCATGTGACATACCACATGCTACCATAATTAACACCATTGAGAAATTATGAGAATATAATTGACGAAACATGATTATTTGCAGTTACTTAATCTACTAAGAAAGGTGCAACTTACGAATCCATTGTTACTTAGAAGTTTTTAAGCATGGTGGTCACATAGCTGGATACCAATCTAAACCTTCATGGTCAAGCGAACGACTAACAAGTGACGAGAGTTTTTGAATAGAAAAAGACAAAATCTATTAAACCACACTAATCGATGTAGAGAAGAGTCGAAGTCAAGTGCAATTAGAATAACACACTGCTCTAACTAATTAATCTAACTAACGTATGTAGCACATAACTAGAGTTTATCCAATTGAAAGAAGAAAACATTCCTCCATGATCCATCCATATATTACAAATTTACAACATAATCTGGCATTTTGAAACAATGCTAAATTTCTCCCCTCCAATATTTTTCGCTTCACAATGCAATATTCTACTATAAATTATTCCAATTTTAAGTAGAAAAATTTAAATTCGAGCATAAAAGAAAGATTCATTGTCTAACGCTTGATATAACTTGCATATTTTACTAAAATTTTGAAACTAAAATTTACAAAGAAAATTTATATAATGGCCGCTAAAGTTTTTTTATGACAACCTTCAAACAATTTTTCATAGCTGACGAGACTGTTTATATCTTTAGCGACCTGTTTATGAAGAAATACTCATCACTAAAAATTTATTTGATTTGGCAGAAAAACATAGGAGAGAGAATTGAGGTAATTGATATGATTACTTGACTGTGAGGTATAAAATTACAAAATTATTTTATGTTCAAGTTATTATATTGCCCATAAGTTTTATTTTGGTTATTTCTTTACACTATGTTTGGATGAGGAAAATAAACTTGGAATTTAGGTAAAAATCAAAATTTATAAATTGACATGCACCAATTTCCTTGTTTGAATTCATAAACATAGAAATTTAGATTTCCGCATGGAAAAAAACTTTGGATTTGGAACCTCCAATTCTCAAATTTAAATTCCATATAAATAGATGTCATTTTGCAATTTCTGTGATTTAAAGTTTAAAGATAACAAATTCCGTGTTCAATTTCATTGTTCTTTTAGGTTTACCAAACAAGAAAATTCACAAATTATAAAAAATAAAATCTCGTCATTTCAATTTCCGTCAATTTAAAATTTCTTAGTAATCTTAAATTTTTTCATCCAAACATAGTGTTAGTTTCGCTAACCGGAATAATTTGGTCTTTTCATTTTTTTTTATTCGATAAATTGAATTTTGTTAATATGTGGTGTAGATTAGAAAAAAGACAACCCGGTCTAGCGGAAAAAAACGGAGACAAACAAAACCCGGGAACCGGCACGACGGTGGCGGGATCTGCAACCGCGCCACCTGAACGAACGAACAGCAAGAAAACGCGTGGCGGGTCCCATAACTGCTGTGTGCATGTAGGCCAGGTGTCTCCAAATTATTACGCCTTCAATTTTGGGAATTAATTCCAATTCATTAAAGCCTACTCCCGAATTTCTCAGACTTACCAAATCCCAAATCCTTTCCAGTTTCCACCAAAAATCGAGAGATCACTCTCGTATTCCCAATCATTAATGTCTTCATGTTCTTCTCTCGAATACTGAAAACGTCTCTCTCTCTCTCTCTCTCTCTCTCTCTCTCCTCTTCTGGCCACCGCCGCGGCTCCTCCGCTTCTCTCTCTAAAAACTCCCTCTTTTTCTGTCTGGAGTCGTGCTAATTGACAATTTAGCTAGCGGTATCACAGACATGCGATTCCGCGTCGTGAAATTCCGAGATTGACCTGGAGAAGTCGCCGATTTCGATGGCGGTTGTCACCGGAGATCGCTACCTGGAGAAGCTAGTCCACTTCGTGGAGCAGCAGGCCGGTTCGTTGATCGACGGGAGCCTAGTGCTGAAGCTGAACCCGGCTGGGTTCCACTACGTCAACTCCCGGCTCGAGGCCTTGCACGAGCTCGAGAGCCTCCTCGCCGGCGCTCCCGTCGATTACCTCCGCGCCTACGTCTCCGACCTTGGAGACCACCGCGCGCTCGAGCAGCTGAGGAGGATTCTCAGGCTCTTGACATCCCTCAAGGTCGTTTCGGTGCTGCCGCCTTCCGCCAGGGACCCTACGCCGCTGTCGTTTTGGCCGTTTGGGAGGCTTAAGGTTTTGGAGCTTCGAGGATGCGATTTGTCCACCTCCGCCGCGAAAGGTTTGCTCGAGCTGCGGCACACCTTGGAGAAGATCATTTGCCATAATTCTACTGTGAGTTTCCCTGCATTTTGCTCTGCTTTTCAATGTTTTGATTAAAATCTGCTTTTCTCAGTTACTTAATCAGATTTTAACTTCTTAATTTGGTTAATTAGGCCCTTGATTTGATTAAATTGTTGGGAAAATGATGTTAGGATGCTCTGCGGCATGTGTTTGCGAGTAGAATTGCAGAGATTAAGGACTCGCCGCAGTGGAACCGCCTGTCATTCGTTTCGTGTGCTTGTAATGGCTTGGTTCTCATGGATGAGTCTTTGCAACTTCTTCCTGCTGTCGAAACTCTCGACCTTAGCCGGAACAAGTTTGCAAAGGTTGATAATCTTCGCAAGTGTGTCAAATTGAAGCACCTAGACCTCGGTTTCAATCAGCTCAGAACGATTTCGTCATTTGGTCAGGTTTGTGTTTTAGTCCACACTTGATTGCTTTGAGAAGTTGTATGCATAAATTTTTCCGAGAAGAGTACATTTTTATAGTCCCTAAGATTGAACAAGATTTGATCTTTTTGGTTAACATTCTGTCAAGAATGTTTAATTTGGCGCATATTACATAGATAAAAGTACTAAGAAGTGCTTTTTCTGTAGTTCGTGTTCTATTGCTGTAAATTTTCTGTTTAGGAAATAGATTTGGACCCATACTCCGTTGTTGTTGGACCATGCAGGTCACGTGCCGTTTACTTAAACTTGTTTTGAGGAACAATGCTATAACTACATTGCGTGGGATTGAGAATTTGAAGTCACTGGAAGGGCTTGATGTTTCCTACAATATTCTTTCCAATTTTTCAGAGTTAGAATACCTTTCTGGACTTCGATCTCTTGAAAACTTGTGGTTGGAAGGGAATCCATTATGTTGTGCCAGTTGGTATCGGTCACAAGCATTCAGCTATGTCACTAATCCAGAAAAAGTAAGTTAAGATTCATCATTTTATTCATTTCAGATTATTTTCTTCGTTCTTCTGGACCTGAAGTACATAGATCTTAAATATAAAATTTTGAAACATTCATTACGTATTTTTCACGTCATTTACTAATTTTGTTTTTCTAACTTTTGTCTTTTGATCTGTCGTATGGCTGATTAGTTGAAGTTAGATGATAAGGAGATCAGCACCAGAGAATTTTGGAAGAGGCAACTTATTATTGCTAGCAGGCACAAGCGACCTGCCAGCTTTGGGTTTTATTCTCCTGCAAAGTGCGATGATAAAGGAGATTCAATTATTAACAAAAAAAGGGTAGGTCATTATTGTTCACAAGTATTGGTATAAATTCATGCTAAAACCTTGGTATTGGGGGCTGGTTGCTATATATATCGTCTACTCCATTATAAACTAGAAAGTCATAAAATCTTGCATCCTTGCTGTTTTGCAGAAAAAGGTATCTCGTCTTGCATCAATTGTTAATGAAGAGGAGAACACATGTTCTGACCAGGACTCTGTGTCTTGTGACAATGAGATTCAAAGCAGAGAGGATGGTGTCATATCTGACGATGAAGCTGAAATTGTTGATTTGATGACTAGAGTTGAGCTAATGAAGAAAGAGCGCTCCGTTCTTTGGTTGCGGGAGTTCAAGGAATGGTTAGATCGTGCTTCTGAGAATGATGCAGACATCAGTAGATATAGCAGGGCTAGATTGCATCTTGAGAAGGAAAACTATATAAAAAACAAGGCAAGTTGGAGGCAGCTAGGTGAAAAATCAACATATGTTCAAGCATCAGGAGACGAGAGTAGTACAAATGTTTTAGAATCAGTGGGGAATGTTGGTAGGGTCGGCCCAGTTGGCATGGATAGTAAAGATATCGGGGAGAGCTTAAAAGCATATTCGTATGAAGGGACAAGTACTTTCAGTTCAGAGGCTAAAAGTTCCCATACTCAGACATTCACCACTGATGGAGGTCATAGGATGGTCCAAAATTTGAGTATGTCTGCATTGTCTGTCATTGATGATATTTCAGAGTCTTATTCATCATCTGCTAACCCAGGATCACCGCCCCATTATCAAAAGGACATTCTCCATCGTCGACATAACTTAGAGGAGGAAATTTTACAGTTATCCGCAGAGTCTTATTCAGTGGCATCATCTGATAGTAATACCAGCTCAAGTGAAGATGAAAATTGTGAATCTAGGCAGTCGGTTCCTGAGAACTTGTTGAATGAGAGTGCCGAAGAATACCCATCTAAAAATTGTTTCAAGTATTATGACATAAAACATGAGGTTGACAGATGTTCGGTCGGCGTACGTGCCAGTGACATTCCTGCTGATGCTCATGATGTTGAAATTACTAATTGCATTAATGAAGAGGGTGATTTGCCGGAGAGGAGGAAAGGAAGACAGAGGACTAAAAGAAGAGTTATCGCTCTAGTAGAAGATGATAACATGATTAGGCAAGCAGAACTGTCACCAAAATCAAATGGCAATCTAGATAATCATGTAGGGCAAATCGAAAATAAGCAAGAGAATAAATATTTCTATGGGAGTGATTTTCAAGAAGTTGTTGATAAGAAACAGATATTGGCAAATAGAAGCAGTGCCTCAATAACCGAAATCTTATCTTCAGGAAGTGATGAATTTATTGAGAATTATTTCAATACAAATATCGCAGATTCACGAAATCACGAGATATGTAGGCAGTATTTGTGTTGCTGTTGTGTACTTGAGCGGGATTTTCTTTCCCGAGAAAGGTGAACAATTTTTTAATTTGTCTTTTTATGCTTGAATCGTATTGTCTCTAACAATGTTTTCCTGTCCATTCTAATATTTGTGCTTATGTCCGGTCAGGTTTCAGACTTCTCTGCTTTTTTTATATGTTTATGTATTTTATTTTACATGCAGAGAAGTTGCTGTTGTACTTAGTAGTGAAGACAAGCTTTATGTACTGCCCATTGGTATTGCAGGAGATGGGTCAGGTTAGGTTACGCAGTCCTTGCGACTGACATATTTCATAAAGTTTTCCTCTTTGACAATTATTACTTGGGCAATTTGTTCTTCTCTTTGATTAGATTTATGACTGCTGATTTTCAGTGTGATCGTTGTTTGCAGGCACCATCTTAAAGTTACAGGGTCGTCACAGGGTTGAGGATATCAGAGAAGTTGTAGTTGGTATAGGGCTTCAGGTTGTGAGGTTAGTGCTTAATGGTACTTACTACATATTGCAAATATGTATAATTGCAACGTAATTACGGTGTTGTTTCCTGTTGGCTTAGGGTGTATGTAGGAGGCAGAGCGACTTACCTGTTTAAAACTAGAAGCATTGAAAAATCAAGACAGTTACTTTCTACTTTAAAAGTTATCGATTCTTTTGCCCCAAATGGAGAACTTTGCTTAAGAAGGTAGTTATCGTTTTTCCCCTTCAGATGTCTATTATTTATTTGATAACCGATGCGAATATTTTGATTTCCTTGTTGTGATAGACGGGTTTTGGGAATTTAAATGGCAGTTTGGAGCAGGTTCAGGTGGAGTTATTTGAGAAACAAATATGTGGAGGTTCAAAAGTGAGCATATTCCAGTATTCCATGGTACAGTTTTGGTGTAGTTATAATGAAGGTATGCTTAGGTCATCAGTTTTCTTTTCATATATATCGCCGTCGATTGTAATCTTGTCATGAGTTGAGTTGGTTAAAATC
Source organism: Pyrus communis (assembly GCF_963583255.1). Classification (NCBI taxonomy): domain Eukaryota; kingdom Viridiplantae; phylum Streptophyta; class Magnoliopsida; order Rosales; family Rosaceae; genus Pyrus; species Pyrus communis. The sequence continues at coordinate 25,469,872 of NC_084814.1, forward strand.
AAAAGGCACCAAGTTTATAATAATCATTTTGGTAAACATGTCGAGAACATCCCATAGTTAGCTTTTGTTACGCTACTGTTGGTTTTGTATCATGAAGTTTGATGATGGTCAATAATGAGATTTCACTATCATATTCTTCGAACGTCACTTTGGAGTCAAATTTTCAAAGCGGGGATGGCCTTTTTCCAAGTTATTCTGATAAAGAAAAAAAAAAAAACAGAAATTTTATGCTCGGTAACATTCTTATCTCGTATATGACAGGTGAATCATGGTTTTCAAGATCATTATTTGTGGCTGGAGGGCACGTATTTTTGTGCTTTGAAGACCTTATGCAGTTCAGCTCTTCATGCATGGATGCGTCTTTGCCCCCATATTTTTCACTTGACTTGTGTTGCTCTATTGCCGACATATCTGAGTTGGTAATGCCTCAAACTGATTTTTAGCTTTTCCCTTAAAATTCCATCTAAACGTACCTGGATTCAGTAACATTTTCGTTAGAGCTAGGGGTTGATGTCTCGTTTGTTGTCATTTAGGTTGTCGATGTCAGAGAAAGTCGGTGTGTAACCATAGCTGTTGCGTGTGCAATGTCGGAGTTCTGCCCTCCAGGCTCAGCCGGAGCGGGCAGTTCAGACTCAAGTGTAAATGATAAAAAGATTGCTCCAGGCTCCATGACTTGGAAGCTCCAGTGGTTTTCCGACGAGAGTCCATTCAAGTTTGTGGCGTTGTTGAAGGCAATCCATGAAGGGATGACCGCTTCCCCCTTGCTTGTAAGATGTATATCGTGAATGAATCCCTTCCTCGCGGTTTTGTTAGTTTCCATATTCATTTCATTCTTTTAAATTTGTTTCTTTACCCACGTAGTTTGTTTGCCTGCCGGCGTTAGTGTTCGTCGGCCGGAATTCTTTGATTTGTTTTCTTAGTTTTAGCAGTTCTTTCTTATGTACAATTCTGTACAGTGTACAACATACAGGAAAGAAAATCGACAGTTTTGCCAATTGTCTCAGTTTGTACACAAATTTGGTTTCAAGCGAGGATGTTAAATGCCCTTACCTTGCAACACTCCGTCATCGCGCAATCGGGATTGTAAGTCACCACGGTGGTCACGCCAAGGGTTGCAAGGTGAAGGGCAAGCGACATCTTCACCAAAATAGAAAGATCAAAAGGGATATGATTTACGCACACTTTTCCATTTCTGCATACGCCCGTTTATTTCTGTAGCTTGATTTTTCTTTCGTTTTATTCAATTGAAAAGCCGGAATAAACCGTGTAGGCGGAGAAAAGATGTGTGAGAAAGTTGCAAGGAACACAAAAGAAACCGGAACTAAATACAACAATGCGCAAGTATGATTGAACGAAGTTAACAAAGAATACCTCCAAACAGAAAGGTACTAAAGAATTCTGATCATTATTTTACATCGGCCCTCCCTCGTAACGCTGCTATCTTCGCTACGAGGGCAGCACGAACAGCGAAAACATTATTGTCCTTGGCTGCGATAATTCAGCTTGGAACGAGCGGTTTACTGATAAAAACAGCCAATATCCAACCGGAAATGTTTTCCAGTTTCCAATCATCAAGAATCTAACAGTTCGATAAACAAAATTGACTCGACGGCTCAATGTTACAGAGCATCAAATTCTCTCGTATAGCTACCGGAATCTCTTGCGTATCTGCTATCTCCGGCTCTTTTTTGGTTTTAGTCTCAAGAAAGCCATGAATGTAACTGCTGCAGAGAGGGAATACCTAACCAAGAGAAAACAAATGTAAGAGAACAATGCCACAGCGGGTCTTCATATTTTTCGAGTCTTGATGCATGATATGATGATATGAAGAAACAAAACCATACCATGTCAAAGTATAATTCAGATGGTCCTGAGGCATGACAGAACTCCGAATCAAGGTACTGACATCCTTTGGAAGCGGGTAAGGGTTACTTGGATTGACATTTTCATTTGCGTCTTCAATGTAAACAGTATCCTCAGGGAGTCCACACTTACGAGCAATTGCAGGAACATCAATGTAGAACCATTGACCGGAGTTTGGATCATTTGGTGGAACAAATATGCTAGGCTTTTCACTCCCTCGAACTACTCCAACGACTTCCACAGGAGCAACAGCAGGGGTCTTATCCTGTAAGTGGCACAAATTAAGATTAGTTCTTCAATGTTCTCCCCATCAAACGGTGATTGATACGATGAAAACAAACAACCTCAACAACTTCAGGCTTCTTTCTCCACAACCTCCACCAAGACCTTCTTTCAGTCTCTTGGACAGACGAGGGTTTTATATCAGAAGGCTGTTCACCATCTTTTGAAACTTTTGAAGCCTCATCTTTCCAACTTCGGGGTACCCATCCTCTGTTGACCAATATTGGTGGCTGCACACTGGAAGATTTACATTTAATATCATCATCAGCGAACAGATAAGCGTTGCAATTAGCTTGAAAGTCACGATGACAAATAAATATAGTATCGAAACATAAGATTAAGCGAGGCCTAGTGGAATCTTCAAGTTCTTTATATAAGGCTAGAACTTAAAACCATATCCACATAACGGAACAAGAAACTATTTGTTTCAACCCAAGGATGTTCTACTGGAGCCAGAGTTTGACGTTGTATTAAATCACTCAGATTCCTAGCAACTTAACTAACATTTCTTTCACTCCGTAGTATAAGAGAAACTGTAACAATAAGCAGGAAGAACTTCTGAATGTTTCCATGTAATTTAACACCCTGTTAATGCTAGAGGCCCTTTAAGCACTTATAAGAAAGACAAAAAGTAACACGATATGTAGCAGTTTCATTATATAGTCACAGTTCATTAAGCATATGAAACATCAAAACATTTACCTCTCCGGTTTTTCAGGGATCGGGATAAGAGGTGTGATGATATAGTAACCGTTTTCAGTCACGCCGGAAATGCTTCTTGAACGAGGGCCCACGTAGATTGACCTTTTCTCATCAAAATAACCTTTGCATTTCACCCTTCTAAACTCCAACTGATCCAATTCTTGACTTGACGGAGAGGCATTGCTCAAGTTTAAAGGTTCCAATTCCAACCTCTTCCGTCTATAATCTAACATTTTTATCTGTACCAAGAACACACTCGTCAATAGTGATCGTATTTTAATGCAATTCTAAGCTTGAATGTGAAGTACACAAGGAACCAATTCTTGAAAGTTTCCACTACATGCAACATTAGAACTAATTCCCTAACCAGATCCCAGATTCTACTTTTTGGGTCTAATTGAAGCTAAGTACAATTTTCTTCATATATTGATAATTCGTAGAACAAAATGTTCAGCTTAACCAAAACATACAGAACCTCTAGTGATTGTTTATATCACAACAAGCAGTGCTTGGACACATATATAAAACCTATGAAATCTTTGGACTTCAAATAATTTTAATGTATGAAATGTTTACAACAACAAAACCATATCCCACTAAGTTGGGTTGGCTGTATGAATCCTAGAATGCCACTACGCTCGGTTTTGCAATAAATGTTTGTCAAACAAAATGTCAATCCTGAAATACATTTCAATATTTATGTGTATTACAAAAACAATCAGTCTCCAAACTTGCTAAATCTGCTAATTGTTTAAGCAGGAAATAAAAGATATTCAGAGAAAATCAACACCTTCTCTTGCCTTCTGATAATCTGCCAAGTCCCAAGGCCAAAAGTGATAGCTCCAGGAAGAAACAGCAACCATCTCGACAATCTCGACCTTTCCCTCTCTACACAAAACAAATCAAAGCATCGATCTTTAGAATATTTCGAGCAAATTAAGAAAACCCCAGAAGCAGAAAACACACGAACAACACATAAGGCCCACCTGGAGATTGTGAAGAGATGGTTGATTGAGACTCGGCTGCTGAGGAAGCATCGGCAGGGGAGGAGCTGGAGAAGGAAGAAGAGAGTGAGAGTGGGGCCAGATGTTTGCGGTGAGAAGAATGGGAGCCGCTAGAATAATAAAGCTTGGTTATGGTTTTGGCAATGGAGGTTTTTGCTGCCATGTCGACGAATCTAGCATTTGGCTGTGTTTCTTGCTGCGATCGAGGAGAAGGGCTTAAGGTTTTAATGCCTCTGCCTGCTCTAAAGTTTTGAACTTTTATGAACTGCGAGAAAGAACTTCCAAACATCATTGTGGTTTAAACGGGTCCAAATCCAATTTCAAACCCAAGTGAAGCCCAAAAAGACTGGTTAAATGGCCCAAATTCAAGGTCCAAAGAGAGATTTGCAGTGCGAGAGTCGCACGACTCACATTGTCACATGTTATTACTAATTTTTTTTCATGTTCTAATGTGTATCTAGTCATTTTGTGAATAATTTTTTTAATACTAGTGTTACATTGTCACGTGATGGTATAACATAGTTGCTTAACGAGAAAATTTTGTATGAGATAGATTGACTAGCTAGATAACCAACTTGAATTTGTGTGTATCTAGTTATTTACATACTCATTTTTAACTTGCACATATCCCTTGTTAATTTATGTTCTTTGATATTCTTTAATACATTTGATTTAACGGCTGAAAATTGAGAGCCATGTATGAGAGGTAAAAATTAAGGTGTGAATAGCACCTCTCACGTTATAACATGCATTATAATTACACCACGTGACAGTACGATAGTTTAACTAAATTAATGGGTCCAAAATTCGAACCCAAATCAAGCCCACAAAAGATCGTTTGAATGGCCCAACTTGAAGATCCTAACTAGGGTTTTAAAACAGCCACACTCGACACACCTCTATATAAAACCTTTCATTCCCTTCTGCAGCTTCATCTCCTTCTTATCATCTTCTGGTTTCACTCACTGTTCTTGATTATTTTTCATTTGGGTTTTTGTTAAATTCGATTTCAGTACAAGTACAAATGGTTTTTTAGAAAAAAAGGCAATTCGTTACTGGCGCGTTTGGTCCTCCGAATCGGAGGACTGATAAAATATGCAGACAGTCCTTTTAGTTGCCGAGATTTCTTGAGCAGCTATGCTTGCAGGTGTCGCTTCTCCCTTTGCGACTCTTGCATTCAGACGCTCGTAAATTTATAATTCTACCCCAATTTTTACTCGCTGCCCGTCTCAAGTCCGAATAAAGGATGAGAGGAGGGCGTGAGATGGTCGGCAGCCGATTTTTTGTTTTTCATGTCGAATTTCTTTTTCTTATTTTTTCCTCTCTGTATGAATCAAGTTTTGGATTTTTTTTTTTTATGATGTTTAATCAGTTTTTCAGAATTTTGTGTCCTTAAAATCGCTTCTTTTTGCATTTGGGTTTGTGGGTTTGGACAAATCACGATTTTGTTTGATTTTATAACATAAATTCTTGTGTTGGGGGTTTTGCACTTCTTTTTGTTTGACAGTACGATATTTTAAACTACTTTTATTTTAGAGATGAGCGGATTTGAATTCGAAAGCAATGAAACGAGTACATTACTCTTATCAATCGGCTTAACTCACACATCTCCGCGGACATAAATCTACCAAGATGATAGCTAAAAAAACTCGGCGTATAGGATGTTATGGAGCATACTAAGAAGTTACAGCAATAAGAAGATACATAGAAGTCGAAAAGAAAGAGCATTGTCATTTGATTACAATAATCATTAATCTGATAATACAGCTTATGTCTGATGATTAACTAAACTGACAACCCTAAAATGCTGCAATGATAAAGGCCAAGAAGACGGCAGCAAAGCCCGATCCACCGAGCGCGGACGGTGCGTAAGCTGCACTCTCTGTACCGCCGGGAGAGTTGCCTGAGGAAGAACCTGGCACAAAAAGAAACACGTACAATGTACAATTAGTAAGATCATCTCCAACTGACTCGGTCAAAGGGTCATAAGACTAAAAATAGTTCGGAAGGAGAGCTAGGCCAAGGGGTTTGTGGGCTTCACTAGGCCCAAACCCCCAAATCAGGCGTTAGCCATTTCCAGCCAGCCCAGTCATCTAGCGCCAGAATGTCAAGCTTGACATTTTACCAGCCTTCAACTCCAAAATGTCAAACTTGACATTTTGCCAGCCCTCCAGCTCAGCCCATTTGAATGCCAATGGGTACATGGTATCAACATGATGCCAGCTAGTTAACGTCATGCTGTCGGTTATCGTTAGAATTTGAATTTTTTTTAGACGAATTTAAAAAAAAAAAAATTCTAATTTTTTTTCTTATAAATACCTACACCATTCCGACAACACTGAAAGTTGAAGATAAGAAGTGACACGTAGATAAAAGTCATATCTAAAATTTGCACAACCAATTACATCTCGACACGTGACACTTGAAATTCTATCCGAAAAATTATTAAGATTACATAAAGATAAGAAATTTAGAAAGTTACTCAATTTAGCAACACGTGTCACCCAAAATCATATCCGAAAAATTATTGAGATGACATGAAGATAAGAAAGTTGGAGAGTTATTCACGTTAGCGACACATGTCACTCGAAATCCTATCCAAAAAATTATTGAGATTATATAGATAAGAAATCCGGAGGCTTATTCATTTGGCGACAAGTAACCCTCAAAATATGTTCGAGAATTTTATTTTAATATGATAGTTTAATTTAATTAACCATATTAATTTAATTAAAATAATAAATTATGTATGATGTATGATCCTTTGGCCTCCTCGGTTGGAGATGATTTTTTTGTCAAATAGTTATGTTTAACCTATAACCCTTTGGTCTCATCGGTTGGAGATGGTATAAAATATGACCTAGTACTGTTTATTAAAATATAATTTATTGCAAGGCTATAGGACTAAAGAGAGCCTCTTAGCCCTCATTCGATTAGAGATGACCTAAAGACACTAATCTAACCGTGAAGCTTCGAAAATCCAGCATGTTTTTGCCGTCATTTGATCGAGCAATGATGCTAATCTAGGCGAGACACGACATGATTCATGTTTATGCAAGAAAAAGTAGTAGGAACTTACTATTGCTAGAAGGTGAAGTGCCTGGTGATGCTGCATCTGTGATGGAAGAAAACAACAAATTAAGATAAACAATCATACATAAAGATTGAATTATCTGTTAATTAGCAGCCACTAACACAGACTAAAATACCATGAAATCATTTGGAGAAACAATAGGTGCAATCGGGAGTATGCTTGCCAGAGAAAAAAAAAGGGCACCATGATATATACATCTGGTTACACCTAAGATTTTGTCTTGATTTCAGAGTTTCAGATAAAAATTAACATCTTCCCTTTCTTTTTCTCCCAAACAAGCAAAAAAGAAAGAAAGCATCGATAATCCATGGAAACAAACATATGAATCCCACAAACAAAATCCAAAATGTTTAAATTTACTTTGATTTTATTAAAAAAGAAAGAAATCTCAAGTTTCTGTTTACCCTTTTTGCATTGTGAAATGTCAGCATTGGCACCACAAGCCTTGGAAAGCTTCAAGGCATCAGCCTGCGTGATGTTAAGGCTGCTCAATATGTCCTTGTTGCTGAAGAGGGTGCAAAGGCACTCGGCATCATCCGAAACCAACTTCTTGAGCGGCGAGCAGCACGTCGAGGGAGCCTTCTCCGGCGCCTTCAAATACGCCTGACAAGGAATCAGTTTCTGCAGGCATTGCGTACCACCAGCAGCGGCCTTCTGATCCAGCAATGCAGTAAGCTGCCGGCCTTGGGAGAATCCGAACAACTCGAAAAGGGACAGAAACGAGAAGAGAAGCAAGTGTTTTGAGATCGAAGCCATTTTTTTTTTGAGAGAGATTGTGTGTGTTTTTGTTGGTTCAAATGGTTTGGTTTGTGAGACTTGTTTGGTGAAACTTTATATAGAGATTAATGAGTCAAAAGTGATTTAGACAGCCGCTAAAAACTTCTATTTGTGGGTTTGGTTTTTTGTGACGGGTTTTGTTACTCCCATTGAGTAACCGTTTTCTTTGGCAGTTAGAGGTTTCTTCTGATCCAGAGATTATTTGTTATATGGTTTTTACTTTATTCTCTATGGAAGTTTTTTTTTTTTTTTTTTTCTGGTGAAATCTGCTGTGGCGGTTAAACTACTATGTCGTGTTACTAATTAACGAGTTATAATAACGGTGAAGGACATTGTTGATGTCATAGAGTACAATATCAACAAACATATCTAAGTGTTATAACATGAATAAAATGATAATACTACGTGACGGTGTGACAGTCACGCTGAAAAACTTATCGAATATTGCTAAACTCTTGGGATGAAATCAAAGTAAGAAAGTTAGGCAGTCATGACATTATGGTAAGTTGGTAACCCTACAAAGTTACTTAATTACTTGATTACTTGTTGCTCAATCAATTTTATTTGTCATGTTTGAGCAATCATAAGGCAAAGTTTACAATACAAAAAGGGGCTTTGGTATGAAAATTAACTTCCAACTCCAACCCCTTTACTTGTACAACTGGTTGAACCAAATCTATAAGTTAACCCGAACCCATACGAAACATCGAGGCATGATTGGAACTACCTCGTTTGTGGCATTTTCACAAAATGTTTCGGTGTATCTTATACAATAGAAATTTTAGCTGTTAAATTTTTAGTTAATGGATTCTTAATCAAAGATATAACAGCCAAATATCTCAATGTATAGAACATTTTTTCGACAATCAATCTAAAAATATAGGTGGTTGATAACGCGAAATTCATGCAGGAAGGTGAAGGAAAGGAAGTGAGAGAGCTGCCTGAACACCTTTACTTGTGTAGCTAGCTGAGACAATGCTATAAGTTAGGCTAACCCCTTTATCAGATTTTAGATCAAGGTCTTGTAATAAATATTGGAGGAAATTGAATATATATGCAATATTTAGAAAACGAGTACCTAGAAAATGAACAGAATCACAAGATTGCATACGTTGTGAAGTAGGTTGAAGTAAATATTTGATGTTTCATTAACTTGCTAACTGATTATCACTAATCACATGAAGGCTACTATAAACTCGTAATTGATATAGCGTTAGCGTGCTTTGCAGTTGGAGATGAGTGTTTGTATAAGAAGTTCGAGTTTGGCACGCCCGGATATTGGCACGGCTCAAGCAAACCATGGAGTTGAATCATGAATCAACACAAGGGTAAGCTTGAACCGTGCCAATGCCGAGAGTGCTATTGCATACCTCAACTCAACGTGATCGGAATGGAAGTTCTGCTTCAAACTTCTGAATTATATCATTAAAGCTTCAAACTTATCTTACTAATTTGGGAGCCAAAACTGAAGAAAACAAGGCAAAAACTTTGGAACATTAAACAAAACATTCTCCAAGAAATATGAAGTATCTGTGTTTGTCCCCACATTAATGCCGGCAGAGTTTAAGAATTATTAATAACGCAGCTGGTTGATTGCAAGGGCCAACGCTTTTAACTTTTTTCTCGACTAGCAACGTTCTCATTTAACTCTTCTCGTTTTGCTTTTTTGGCTTTCTTTCTTATCTTGTAATGTTGTATGATAATCTAAACCGTCTATTTTGTTGTTCTAAGAAAACCCACCAACCCAAAGCTATGAGACAACGACTGCATCAAATCAAGAACAGTCGCTTATGCGTGCATCAATAACATTATAGATGTAAAATCAGAGTAACCAAAGTCCATTCGGGAATAACATAACCATGTAGGGCTAGCACCTAGATGAATGGTCTGTTAACTCTTTACACTTCTGCTTATAAGCGCTTTTGCTATAAGCACAACAAATTGCCAAGTAAAATTCAAGTGCTTCCATAACCCATAACTCTTTTTAACTTTTTTTCTGTCAAAGGTCGCAAAAAGCCCTTCTGGTTATCAGAAAGCACTTTTGAAATGAGCCCCTTAATCATGTTACAAATCATATTAGAACAAACAAGCTGAAATTGGGTTCTTGAGTTTGGCAGGATCAAACTGTGTTTTCGTTTAACAATGACAGGATTGGAAATCTGCCATCAAACTATGAGTTTCGTTTTTCTTCTTTTGTTCGACCGACTACAGTAAGGGCGGTTCGGACTTAGGTGCATAGGGCGCTAACGCTTGTTCTTTGCTCTAGCCAACTTGACTATGTCTAGGGTCCGTAAACTATGTTTTCGTTTACTCTAAAACAAAAACGACAGGTTTGGAAAACATTAATTTTGCCAAGTATTCTTCAAATCGCCAGTGAAGAGGAAGTTGTCTCATGTGCACAAATGAAACAAGAACAGAACATCGTCCGGAAATAGCGAAGCTATTTACTGACAAACCAAAGGAGAATCGAAGGCGACTGGTACACGCGTAAAACAGTTTCCCATAATTCTTGCCGTCTGATTGTTCACAAGCTTCAAACACTAAAGTTAGTTTGATTTTTACCGTCACCTTTTGTCCACATTCACCTGCCCTCTACCTTCTTTTATACCATTTCACACTTCAATCCTCAGTCCTCAAAAACTTCTTGAGGCCTGAGACCGAACTGAGCATCATCGGTTGAAAATGGCGAAGATGGGGCGGAATGTCATCAACAGAAGCCTCGAGAGTCTGTTGGACATGGACCAATCAGTTGCTACGAAAGTCTCTGGCCCTCCTCGAGCCACGAAGATGATTCCAGGCCATGGACTTGAGTTCAATAACCTTTCGTATAGTGTAATGAAGAAGCTGAAAAAAGACGGGGTTTGGATCGAGAAAGAAGCGTATCTTCTCAATGACATCTCTGGCCAGGCAGTGAGGGGTGAGATCATGGCCATCATGGGACCTAGTGGTGCTGGGAAATCCACATTTCTTGATGCCTTGGCGGGACGGATTGCACAAGGGAGTTTGGAAGGCTCTGTTAGAATTGATGGAAGAACGGTTAGAGATCTATATAAGTTTTTCTCTGTGCAGGGCGTCCAGTCTTTCTTATATTTTCGGAAACTAAAAGACAATGATTGCATATATAAAGTGGATTCATATTTTCAGGTTACTACAAGCTACATGAAGATGGTGTCGTCTTACGTGATGCAGGACGACCAGCTCTTTCCTATGCTGACTGTTTTCGAGACGTTCATGTTTGCAGCTGAGGTTAGGCTTCCTCCCTCCATTTCGAGGAATGAAAAGAGAAAGAGAGTCTATGAACTCCTTGAACAACTCGGCTTGCAGGTAAATTCCAAGTCTCTATAGCACAAGTGTGTGAACTTACTGCACAAATTACATATCTTGATTCTGATGAGGTTATATGTGCAGAGTGCAACACATACTTACATTGGAGATGAAGGGAGGAGAGGAGTGTCAGGAGGAGAAAGGCGGAGGGTGTCAATTGGAATTGACATCATCCACAAACCTTCACTGCTGTTTCTTGATGAACCAACTTCTGGTCTTGACTCCACAAGCGCTTTCAGTGTCGTGGAGAAGGTAAAGGAGATTGCTCGAGGTGGTAGCATCGTGATGATGACCATACATCAACCTTCATATCGTATTCAAATGCTCTTGGACCGCATGACAATCCTTGCAAGGTAAAATTTTGCTCAAATGTTCAGAATCAAGGCCTCTTGGTCAATTAAGGATTGAAGTGTTGCAAACACAGACATATAATTTGACATGCATGATGCTTGTTAACTAAGCTATCTAATAATATGGTTGCAGAGGAAGACTGATATATTTGGGAAGCCCGCACAGTATGTCTGCTCACCTTTCTGGATTTGGAAGGCCAGTTCCGGATGGTGAGAATGGCGTCGAGTATCTCCTGGATGTGATTAAAGAATATGATGAATCAACCGTGGGACTAGACCCGTTGGTGTTGTACCAACGTGACGGGATCAAACCTGATCAGGTGGCCAGAACCCCAGTTTTAAAAACACCAAGGAGAACTCCTTACAATAAGACCCCTGCATCCAAGCACGCAATCAGCCTCCGTAGTCAAGCCTATTCCGTGGGAAACAGGACACCTGGACCAGGCCAATCTGGTCGGTTTGATTACGAGGATGCTGATGAGGATGTTGAGGATTTTGACAACTCCCTTGAAAGGAAATCAGTTCATATGACACCAAAGCATCATCTGAGCAGTGGTGTGTATAACCCTCGTCTAGCGTCGCAGTTCTACAAGGACTTCCCTGTCTGGATATACCATGGAGTCAAACGAACCCCTCGTCGCCCACCATCATGGACTCCAGTTACAACTCCAGGAACGACACCTGGACTGACGCCACTCTCAGTCTCGGGTATGAAGTATCAAGTTTCAAACCAGTATCCAACACCTCAACTCATACTGCAGCCACCAAGACGCACTAGTACTAATACCCATGCACTCTTCACCCCTTCCATTAACTCCTCCAATGCACCTTCTTACGAAGAATTTGAAATAGAAGACGAGCTTGATGAGCCTGACCTCGGGCCTAAATATGCAAACCCGTGGCTCCGTGAGGTTGCAGTCCTCTCGTGGCGCACAGCGCTCAATGTGGTTCGCACTCCTGAACTCTTCCTGTCGCGTGAGATTGTGTTGGCAGTCATGGCACTAATTCTGTCTTCCCTTTTCCGACACTTGGGTGGTGATACTTTCACAGACATAAACCGTCTTCTCAACTTCTACATCTTTGCAGTCTGCCTGGTTTTCTTTTCGTCCAATGACGCTGTCCCGACTTTCATCCAAGAAAGGTTCATTTTCATCAGGGAAACTTCTCACAATGCTTATCGTGCTTCTTCCTACGTCATCTCTTCCCTCATTGTTTATCTCCCGTTCTTTGCCATCCAAGGTTACACATTTGCTGCCATTACCAAATACATTCTTCGCCTCAAAAGCAATGTTTTCTACTTCTGGATCATCCTCTATGCCTCGCTCATCACCACCAACGCTTACGTGATGCTTGTGAGCGCCCTTGTGCCGAGCTACATCACAGGGTATGCCGTTGTGATAGCTACCACAGCTCTTTTCTTTCTGACTTGCGGCTTTTTCTTGAAGCGCTCGAAGATACCAGAATACTGGAGGTGGGTGCATTACATCTCTGCAATCAAGTACCCATTTGAGGCAATGCTATCAAATGAATTCAAAGGAATACGTTGCTACCATGGCACGCCGGCAGATCTTTCCCCCGGACCTCTAGGAGATTTGAAGATCAGTAACCTGCACTTAACATCCCCATTAGTAGCTAAGAACTGTGCGATTATCGGACAAGACGTACTCTCCACGATGGATATCAACAGAGATAACATCTGGTACAATGTTTTAATCTTGCTAGCTTGGGGTGTTCTCTACCGAATCTTATTCTACATGGTCCTCAGATTCTATTCCCAGAACCAGAGAAAATGAGGACTCTTTGTATTCCGGTACCTTTGCCTCTACTTCGAAATTGATTCTCGGAGATGATAGCCGGTACTCGTTCATAGATCATGAAAACAAGTTATCTTTCCACATTTTTTGTTTAAAAGACTATATCGTAAATAATAACGCTTACATTTCGATTCTTGACCATGTCTGGACACATGCATAAAGAGAAGTAGAGGAAATACACATGATTTCATATTGGTAATCTCCAGTAAAAGATCCGACTGGGCGAGAAAGTAACATTTTATTTCCAGTACACACACATAAATTAGTAATTTTACGACACAACTTTGTCGGAATATAACAATCTTCCCAGATGGAAACCTCTTTCAGTTTATGACTTAAGAAAGTACCATTACAGAGGCCAAGAGAATCGCACCAGGATTTGCTCAGATTGAGCCTGCATGTTGTGCAATCTTCTTTTCTAGTGCAGTTTTGTCTGCCCCCACCATCTTGTCAACCTCCTTACCGTTTTTCACAAAGAAAAAGGCCGGAACACTGCTGATATTCCAGTTTGCCGCCACATCTCTTGCCTCATCGATGTCAACTTTAAAAAAAACGACTTTTTTGTACTTTCCAGCTAAGCTTGTATACAAGGGAGATATGAAGCGGCAAGGACCACACCATGTTGCTGTGAAGTAGAGGATTGCAAGGCGCGATGTCTTTGAAGCAGCATTCAACTTTGTCTCTAATTCTCTGGCTGAGTGTATACCAATTACTTCTCCTGTCAAAACCAAAAAATGATAGAATCGAAAATAAATAGATGATATCTTGCAAATGGTGTTATCAAGTCGACATGAACCTTTAAAATACCGGCATTATTTTAATACAAAATGGCATACGAATAAAACAAACCAAATGTCATACCATCCTTAAGAGCAGACGACGCATCCCGTTCCTACATGAAATTGAAAGAATTGTAGTTTAGTTTCGTATGAAGGTTCTCTATTATTTTGCCATCGTCTTTGTCTTTGTCTCAAATTATGGGGTCAGCCATATCTGTCCCTTATATGAGGTCATTATTTAGTGACACAAGGAATTAAGGGAAAATGACTACTGCCTCCACAAGGCCTTACAATGCATAAAATGAATGAATGAGCAAACAAATACCGCCACATCTACCAAAAACGATGTGATATTTCTTAACAAAAGCATTATTAACTCTAGTACAATACTCACTCGAGCTTCAGCTTGCCGCTTTCTCTCCTGTTCAGCTCTTTTTGACTCCCTTTCTTTACGCAAGCGTTCATACTTTCTGTGATGCTCTTCAATTTTGTGAACATTAGGTTCAACCTGAAATAAAAATGAAATTGTAAAGGAACAGTTTCATTAACTTCTCCTTCTAGAATGAGGAAAATCACCTTTTTAAGCACCGAACCAATCTCCTCATCATGATCTAACTTTGATGCTACATGCAGATCACTCACTGCCTCTTCCCATTGACCCAACATGGCCTTAGCCATTCCTCTCATTTTATATCCTTTTGCAGAGTCGGGGTTAATCTGGAAAAAGCATATACATAGAGATCACTTGTCAATATTCACTACTGTAAAAAATTCAAACTTCTTGTACAGTGGATACAAGAACGAGTACAGTGAGGGTCATCAACCAACCTCTAAAGCTGCATTAGCATCACGAATTGCCGCATTTGGTTTATTCAGTTTGACAAAGAAACTAGCTGAAAGCAAGGATACGAGGTTTCTAAGGGAACGATACATATGAAAAAAGGCGACCAAAAAGCACAACTAAATAAAAGCAACAATTGAATTTAGAAAAAATAGTAATCAATTTACCTCTGGTTGCTTTTAGTATAGCTGAAGCTGGGTTCAACACTATGGCTTCTGTTATATGATCTATGGCTTCGTCCAGCTTACCTGAAAATGATAAACAACCAATTAAAAGACAGTGAAACAAGCTGAGAAATGTCAACTAAAATGCTAATTAAAGATTCAGAACAAGCAGATGCCATGCCTTCAGAGATAGCATCAATAGCTTTTGATTTTTCTATTTGTGCAGCATCCTGCATTTCTTCTGTAACTTCAATTGACGGATCTCCCATCTGGACATGAAAAATAGACCCGGTACAACTTTTAAAGGAAGGATCATTTAGAGAGGTTAAAAATTAAGCATAATAGGCGAGGGTGTTCTAACCCTTACCTTCTGTGGAGGATCGTTATCAGGCTCCACAACATCAGTAACATCCAACTCGATATCAGATTCAATGATGTGATCATCATTATCCCCAGATGGTTCACGTTTGACATCAAAATGTTGTTTCGTGTCTGACATGTCACCGTCATCTTTATCCTGCTACCAGAACCAACACAACAAAAATATCAAGCAAAATATAATACAACCACACAAACACAAACACAAACAATAAAAAGAATGCTCAAAGTTTTAGGGAATTCGTCAACGTAGCGTTATGGGTTATCCCGTTATTTCTTTGTCTGGTATAATTCATAGAAATAAATAACACTGAAGAGGACCAGAACAAGAAATTCTCCTATATGCATGAGAAAAGTGACCAAGCGTATGGATGTTCAGAGCCATTGAATTGCCAATCACTATTGCTTTCATTCAAATCTTAGCAACCCAACGGCTTTAAACATCCATGGTTTCTCATGGTCATAATAGAATTCCTCGAACCACAACACGATGCAACCAAAGTACTTAGGAAGTTTACTCATGCGTGCTTGTGCGCGTGCGCGTGACTGTGCCAAACTGTTATAAAACAACATGGGGAAATCCGAAATTCCTGCCACTTACAAAACCTACTGAAATTTGAAATTCTGAGAAAGTGAAAATTTCCTAGACAATTTCAAATCGAGCAAAAGTTGGAATCTTGACTGATCAGAAGCACAGCATTCCCAAAACGCTAATTATGCAAGTCCATAACTCCCATATGCATATAAACATGTGATACATGAATACAAAGTACAAAAAACTAAAATTTGCACAAAGATTGAAGCTTTACTGTGAAGAAATAAGAGCTCTCACCATTTCCGGAACCGGCGGAATCCGAGCACCGAGGCTGCAAACAAATAAACCCACATGCCAAAAACAAAGAATTAGATTCCAATCACATACAAGCATACACAATCAATATATACAATCGTATACAAAGATAGCAAAGTTGATACCTTTGGAGATAGGACTTGAAGAAGGCGAGAGAAGGGGTGTGAATAATTGAAGGGTTTGACTTGCACTTGCTGATGAACTCCTTCAGCTCTCGTACCTTTGCAGCATCCATTGTTCTCTCTCTTTCCGTGTCTGTCTCAGTCGCGAATCACAAGAATCACTTTTCAAAAAAGTCGAAAGTCAAAAGCCGAAAGCGCTTGAAGCTTGTGGAAGGAATTTTTGAAATTGGGATACGGTGAGAACGCACCGTGTTAGTAGTGATGGACATTTTTTTTTTTGGAAACTAGTAGTGATGGACTTTGCCGTTACCCAACCCTCAAATTTTTACAGCGTTTCGGCCCTTCTTTTTAGGGCAAAATCCAAAAGTAAGTGCAATTTAAAAAGAAAAAAAAGAAAAGAATAATACGTTACTTTACAGATAGAACTGTCCATATTATAAATTATTTTACAAATATCATTTTTGTAAAAAATTAATTAAAACTAATGTCTTTTGGTTATCGAAATGTATAAAATCAGATGAATGAAATTAGTAAAAGTATTAAGAATCGACTCTATATTTGCTACAATAAATTGACTAAACAACCTTAGTTTTAGTTTTTTTTTTTTTTTTTTTTTTGCCGAGATGATCTTTACAGAGGACTCATAATATGAACAGTTCTACTCATAATATAAAACTATGTGATTCGAACACAAAGAGTTTTGAGTATGTCTTCTTACTTATTCTTGAGTAACCAAATATTTAAAAAAAAAATAAAGAGTTGGAGGAGACAAGAAGGCATGCGGAAATCACTTTCGAAATTTGAGATTGACTAAAGTGCAAGGGGACATGTATAGTAGTACATTACTCTGATCACTTGACCTATTTCATGTACACTACTTTTGTTCGTGTGTTTAAAACTTAATCCTAACAAGTTTGCCAATTATGTCATGTAATCATTGCATTTTTTTTTTTCTTTTTGGTGCTAATTGCCATAACTTTTAATTTTGACTTTAATAAGAAGCACTGAGACAAAGAGAGGCGAACATAGGACCTTAGGTGTAGAAGTTAGACAAAGAGAGGCGAACATAGGACCTCAGGTGTAGAAGTTAGACAAAGAGAGCCGAACATAGGACCTTAGGTGTCGAAGTAACTTCTAACCGCTTGAATTACAAGTCAAATACATTCATTTATCCTCTAATTGTAATTTGCATTCTTAGAAGGCAAAATCTGTTTGCTTTCATTCCATTCATGTCAAATTGTCCAAACATAAACATATCAATACAAAAACATGGCCTCTAGATTTTGCCCTTACAACGCAGGAAGGTAAAACAATACATTTTTACAGCATAGTGAAAAGTAAAAAACATAAAACTTTAACCATATATCTATATTATCTAATCCTTCAGGTCAAAAAATTGATCTTACAACTACCAGCACACAAGCAACTGTTAAAACAATGATCTATGCCAACATCTCCGAAGCAATTGGAAGCTTTTGTCGTTTCTTCCCATTTCGACCGCACCCCACCGCCGTAAGCGCTAATTTATAGACTGGGGAGGACAAGAACTCGAAGAGTTGAGCGAGAAACTCACACCTTACGATCCGGGAGTGCTGCAGTCTGGAGATTTTCTACTGACACTGTATGGCGCTGTGCTCATCATCCTAAACACACAAAGTTCTATGTCAGTTGATAAAACTCGGTACTCAAGTCTGGATGCGATAAAAGAATCGATAAGCAAAGTGTTAATGACTGTATCAAATTCACGTCAAAGGCAATTAACTTCAATCTATACGTGTAGGGTTTTTATGCAAAAGGCCTCGATGCAAAAGAAGCGAAACCATTTGATATAAGTTGTGATTTGTTTTATGAGATGGCCGATGTGGGACTTTTTGCTTTGTTCTACAAATTCGTTTCTGTATAAGTTAATGTACGCATGTACTAGAGGGGAAAAGTAACCGTTGAAATTTACCTCTCTTTGCGCTTCTCAAAAAACCGGGCCAAGGATGCTTTACGTGATTGAGGCACAGGTACTGCAAACACGGGAACAGAGATGTTATTCATGCTCATATATTAACAAATTCAATGAAAAAAACAAGAACAGAAGACATTGTTTATCGCAAAGTATTAACAGTAACACTAGCATACATAAAAGAAAGCACACAAATTATACCTGCTGGAATCAGGTTTGTCATAGGCGATCCCACTGAACTGACTTCTGTAGAAGGCTCTGAGCGGTCAACGGGAGATGCTGAAGTTCCTACTGGTTTCACTATAGCTATTTCATTGGTGCTATTAAATGCTCCTCCAGAGTTAGAACTCATGTATGAAGTTGCAGAAAGAGGACTTGGAAGTGCAGAGACTGAAGATGTAATATGGGACTGGTTCCTGAAAAAACCGTCGCCTACTAGTGAAGGCCTAGGTATCGGTGCATGCACTTGAGTTACGGATGTTGCCTTACAATGAGTTGGAGATGATCCATTTCCAGCCAGAAACATAATAGCCTGGGCCTAAATAGAGAAATAAAGAGATTATAAACAAAGAACCTAATTTATGTGCAAACTTAAGAATCAAATATTCAAATATACAATACCTTCTCTGGAGATATATCATTATAAACGTTCACAGAACCAGCATAAAAGATGGTTAACTGAGCAGGCGCCCCAGAAGAATTGGATGCATTCCTGCAAAAGTAATTCAACTTAGCATCTAGAATTTCCAACTAGTTATGATTCAATATACGTTGTACAATTGCATTTGCTTACAAGCAGAAATGTGGTCTAAATATGGTCTGTGTTAAAAGTACCTGAGATCAGTGGTACCAACTACGGAGGTTGTAGAAGGAAGAGCAGATACAGGGGCCAGAACCGGAACTCCTCCAAGTGGTTGCAGTTTTATGGTAGAACCAATATGCCCAACAGGAGCATGGGACTGAAGAACTGGAGAACTCAAAGTAATCGGAATCCTTTGGTTGTGTTGGCTGACTACCGGGTATATCATTACATCTTGTGATTGATGAACTGAATGTGCATCAAATTGAGGCATAGGATATACCGTCGTTGCACAGTGGTTTCCAGCTCGCTTATCAAAAACGAAATTTTTCTACAAAATTTGTGCAAAAATGAGCCTACATTAAAGCAACTGTAAATAAACAATGATTCAAACTTCATTTGTGCTTCTAGTAAACTGATAAGTAAGAATATTGTTCCCAAATCCTAAATACCTGAGGCGATGTTGAAAAAGATTCAGAAAGTAAGAGAAGAAATACCTGAATCCCACCAGAGAACAACTTCTGGCTGGAGTGAAAAGCATCAGCAGTTGATATAGTAGTAAATGCAGATGAATTATCATGAGCAGTTTTTCTTGGCCCATCTTCTTGAGGAGAATTGAAAGACAGGAATTGCGGAGGTGCAGAAACCTTGTTTGAAAATGACCACTGCATCCCTGAACTTCTTGGCACCGCTGCAAAATCAATAAAAATGGAGTGTCGGGCAAATAGTTTGAACAAATAAATTCCTTCACTGTGCTGATGATCGCTTAAAGTACCCCACATATAAGCAATATGGGAAGTTTGCGGTTATATGGCTCTGTAAATAGATGCCAACAAGAAACATTTCTTCCTCGGAATGTAGTTACAGTAAATTATACCCGAGATCGAAAACAAATCTCAACAAGTGTGTTCATCACAGCTGTCTAACTGAGATGCATAAATTCTTAACACAACGAATCTTTAAGCAAAGAGATTACCATAACGATAATACAAATACAGCCATATGTAACGTGCAAATTGTTAACTTACGTTATTTTCTAAATAGATGAGGAAGCAGAAAACAACCAATGACCTCAAAGAATTAGCAAGCTCCTACAAAAGACCTCAAAGATCTAGCAAACTCCTGCAATATTTTATAATCCTCCTTTTGGAACATTTGCGGAGCACACTTTGTGATAAGAAGCCATACACTATAAAGTATTATTATTATTAGTATACTTTATATCGCGTATGTATATTTAATACGTACTTTATTATAATTCTAGGTACGATCCAGAGAGGCAGAATCTATTCACAAGAGCAGATTTAAGAACAATATATATAAAATTCAGAAGACCACAAGTTCCATGTTATCAAAAGGAATTATTCAAATACATTGCATTATAAAATTCATCAATCATAAACTTAATATAAATGTTTCACATTTGCATAAGGTTTTTTAATACAAATGTTGTACTACCTGCCAGCCTTGATCAATGCAGAAATTCTTTAACTATGAAAGCGAACGTGACACGTTGCTTTAATCCATGACATCTCATACGCACGTTAGCGGAAAAAAAAAAATTATACTGCCTAACCCAACAAACTAAAATATGGAAGAAAACAAGGGGCACATTATATTAAGTGCAAGAAGGAGTGTAAAACTAAAGACAACTACACCGTGTTCTTGTAACCAAGTCACCAGCAAGCAAACCCAAACGTTTCTATAAGACTGACTGACAGACTCACAAGTCAACACAATTACAGTCAGCAACCCCAATTTACCAATTTACATATAAATCCTTTTTTTTTTTTTTTTTTTTTTTTTTGTTATTCAAGAGATATTCTACACTGAATTCTTTAAACTACGGAGAGAGGCATTCAAACTTGGGTGTATAGGGAAGAGCAAATTACTTTGGCCAACTTTACTAAGCTCAAGTATGGTGTATGTGAAGAAAGTTGAAGTTTCACCGTAAAACCAATTGGCAATATGAGGAGTAGCTCACTATTCATAAACACATGCAAGGTCTTTTTTTTTTTTTTTTTTTTCCGATGTGGGATTCGCTTTCAGCATGCCCCTTCACGTGTGGCAAATTTTCTAGCCTAACTTGTGGACAACACAAATTAGATGACTGGAGCATGTTTGGCCATTAGGCTTCACATATGAAACAATCTCTTTCTGATACATACATGAAGAAAGTTGAGGTTCCACCGTAAAACCAATTGGTAAATATGGAGAGTGATCCAGCTACTTACAGCCACATGCAAGGTCCTCATTTCCAATTGAGTTAAATCGATATTTATCTTTACTGCAACAGACTTGTAACTCAAGTAATTAAGAGCATTTACCTATGCATACGAGGTCATGAGTTCAAAAAATCAAATCCCCCTCCCCCAAAAATATCTTTACTCAGTCAGCAAGGTGGATGCTTTTGATCAGGAAAGTGGGATTAAGAAACTAAACTGCAAATTAGACTTAACTGAGGTTCCAAACTCCACATGCAACCAAACAGATTCAACACAAGCTCAAAATACTAATTACAAACAGAGAAATTCATCCACAAGAAAATCAAACTCCATAAAATACAATTAATAACTAATAAAAAAGACCTGAAAGCAAACCTGAATTCTTGGTTTCTTTATTGGGTTCTTCCTTCAGAGTCGCACCACCACTGTTTGAGCTCAGGCCCAGAAAATCCCTCTCCATTATTCCAACCTTTCAGCTCAAAAACCCACAAAAATTTCAGACCCAAATTCCACCAAAACCAACAAAGAAGTTAACTTTCTCGAATTCTTTAGAACCCCAGCAGGAAAAAAAGGCCTGAACTTTCAGAAGCAGAGCTCAAAATTCTTGCTTGTTTGGATAGAGAGTAAGACAGGGACGAAGGGAGGAAGAGGTCTAGCTATATAATAACTTCTCAGTAGCTCCTCCTTTCTCTCACATTTCAATTGGGTGACAGTGTTGAATCTGGACCGTCGGATTTGTAAAGAACGTACTTTTTGTGGGGTGGGGGCCACCGGCCACCGGCTGGTTCTCGGTCTCCGACATCGAGTTGCCGGTCGAAGCCCACGTGCGGCACCCGAGCCTATGATGCGTCGCAGCTGGTTTGAGTAGTGAGGAGTGATGCTGGGTGGGACGCGTGTCGGGGCTCGGGACTTCCATTCTATATAATTTTTGGTATTTTTTATTTTTATTTTTGTTGGAAGTGTTGTCGTTTTTAATAAGACTGGGTTTTTGCATGTGGGCATGTGGGTGACGTTTTGAGGATAAAGAGGGAAACGACGCTTTCTCTGACCCTGGTGAAACGACGGCATTTAACCATGAAGGCGCAATCAAATGCCGCCACGTGGCGTGACTTTACGCTGGAAAGCTAAGTCATTTTCGTTACATGTTGTAATTTAGATAAATTTTTGTTATGTTTACGTTATTTGGTTTTTTTCACCTAAGTTTAAATTCTTTTCAACATGTTATGTTTACGTATTAATATTTTGGTACATTACATATTACTAATTTTGGTACGTTATGTTATTTTTGTTTTAGTATGTACCATGGTATTGGTACAATGTGTTAACTTAACTTTGGTTTGTACAATCTAATGATACGTTATGACCCTTAAAAAAGAGAGAATTTTTCATATTAAAACTTTGTACTAAAAATTAATTATATCAAATTCTTAACAATTAATTATTAGGATAATGACTCGATAAAAAATTTCAAACTTATTTTCTTTCCAATAATTTAGGGATTTTAGATCTAATCAGTTTCAATATAAATAACTCTTATTTTCATTTTTTTTTTTGTTTTCTTTAAAATTTACTTAAAATGATGAGTTGGAAATTAAAAAATGACATGGATAAAGACGGAAGCACCTTAATCAAAATACAAAGTGTTTTAATAAAAAGTTGAAAACCCACTAATGTTTAATTAATAAGATGTAGAATTGGAGCGCTTTTATCTAATTTTGCCAATAATATAATCAATAAGTATTTAAGCAATACATGCACTTTTTATTGGAGTTTTGAAAGAAAAAAAAATGCTAGATAAATCAACTATTCGCTAAATTTGCAAATTATATCATAGATTACTAATAAAAATAAGCACACTAAATTAACAATTAGAAATAATTATAATAATCAACAACTACATCGTATAATTTATAAAATTTAGTATAAATATTTTGTTTCTCTAACGTTACTTTTGATAAAAACATATATGTCTTTGTCTCTCGAAAATTGATTCCTTTCTTGTGGTCCTAAACATGACGAAGTGTGTGACGCACTTTGTAAATTAAATAATTTACTACTTATTATTCTATTGTCCAATGTGCACATGAAGGTGGGCATGTGGATGGCCTGAGAAAAAAATAATCCAAATGCTTATATTATTGTATATAAAATAGACTTGTGGAATGCATTTGTCCTTGTATAGCATTATAAAATGCGATGATGCTATTTACACATTATTTTTACATTTTGTAAACTCTATCAATTTTCAATCGTTAATTTTAAATTAATTAAAGAAGATTAAAGGATAAAAACTAACACTAAGAGGTAAAAATATAAATATGGATAGCACCATCCCATAAAATATCCATTTGAGCATAGTATATGTAACCAACATAATTGGTTTTTGTGAAGGGTGATATTGACATTTCAAAATAGTTATACTAAGCTTCGTTTGTTCCTCTTCTTCTTCTTCCTTTTTTTTTTTTTTTTGTTTTTTGTTTTTTTTTTGTTTTTTTTTTGTTTTTTTGTTATGGGGTTGCATAAGATGAAATTCTCACCAACAACTCTTATTTTTATAAAAAAAAAAAAAAAACACACAATATAAAATTTATGCTCGGGTGTAAAAGTGTAGAATATCTGCTCTTTATCGACACTAACAAGTCACTTAGTATAGGTAATAATTATAAAAAAAAAAAAGGGATTGACGGTACGCTTTTTGTATGTTGTTGCAATACAACTACAAGTGCATTTTTGCTAATCACTCTCAAGTGGTAGTAATATTTATTACCTTATTTATTATCATCGGATGAGTTTAAATTTTGAAATTTGTGTATAATACTATACAAATCTCGAACATAAATCTCAAAATTTAAACTCATCTAATAATGATAAACAAAACAGTTAACAATTGAGCATCACCATCACTTGAAGTAGTGAGCAAAAATATTCTCATACAACTACAATGCAACTTGTGCCTAAGAATAATATAATTAGCTTATAAGATCTTTGGCTCTCTCTTTTGCCTTTTGACCATCCAAAAGTTTGTGGACTTAATAACTTTTACATTTGGAAAAAAAAAAAGTTTCCAAATTAAAATAGTTGGTGGTCTTCCTCACTCGGGTCCTTTGTTCTCTGGATTGAGATTTTTTCTGAATCTCTGAGACCGAAACGGATGGATCGGAAAATTCGGAACACTATTTAAATTTTGTGATTTCGATTAACACATTTTATTGGCATACTTCACACAAAATCAGCTCTTAAACCGTCAATATCTCTTTCTTTCTCTTAAACAACTTGAATTTTCAAGTCCTCAGCACCAGACACAAAAGACCTGAAGAGAATCTCAATTCATGTTCTCCCACCCTCTTCCTCCCTTAGGAGAGATTTTTCAGTGTGACCGGAACACTGAATGATACACGACGTGTTACTATACAAATTGTGGATATGTGTGTTAAAAAGTTAATAACTTAAATAATAAAATTTCTCATTTATATAAAAACACGTAATATACTACCCGTATTCCGATCACAATAAAAAATATTTCCTCCCTTATAATCCAACGAAAATATTTTTAAATAAATAAACAAATAGTTGGTAGTTTGGACCACGTCATGGCCCATGCAGCTCTATTCACCCGATCCGTAATGGAGGCATTACCAGAATCCGGATTACAAATTGGCAAATTTAACCCAAATCATTTTGTGACGGGCCTTGTGTTGGGCCTTATGATGTTAAATGGGCTCAAATGTTAAGCAACTTGCAGGCAAGACAAGCCCAACTAGTGCGACTGCTTCAATGGGTCAATGTTTACCTAAGGTACCGTTTGGTACGTGGGACGGGACGGAACAGAGTGGGACAAGGCGTTCCGTCCCACGTTTGGTGCTCCTAAAATGGGTGGAACGAGCTGTTCCACGGGACGAGTTTTGGGTGAATTTTCGTTCCACCTCACCCCCTGGAACGACTCATTCCACATCCGTGGAACACAAAATTATAACATCTCCGTCTCCTTCTTCTTCCTCCTTGTTTCCATCCGAGGGCATCTTTGCTCCCGCTCCGTTCCGTTCCGTCCTGTCCCGTCTCGTCCCGTCCCGTCTGCATACCAAACGACTTCTTCTGGGCAAGCTTGAGGTATCAGTCGTCCCTTCTACTCCTCGCTCGTAAATTATACCAAATTCATAATATCAACTTGGAACAAAATAACCCCTTGATAATGCGGTATAGCGGGCAGTTAGTACTACGATCCAGTAATATTCATATTCACTCGTAAGTAAAAAATCTTAGATTCGATTCTCACCAAAGACAAATTTAAACCACATTATTCCTAACTTATTATGAGGCTAAGCCCACATTCATTGTGTGATTAAGCCTATAACTTTCTTTTAGTGTAGATAATATCGTTTGTTAAAAAAAAAAATATGGTACAACGGTATTTAACTAAAATTATAAGTAAAACATTTTAAGTTTGAATCTCATAATTGACGCTAATTCATTATATTCATGTAAAAATATATTTTCTTCATGTGGTTTGACTTTCACCCTACTTTTTTTTTCCCCTTCCCTTCCAATTTAAGTTTTAATGCATGTGACCCTTTATAAGTTTTTTACTCTTATAAAAAAAAATACAAAACATGGTAACATAACATTCCCTCTAAAAAAATTTAAAAAGGTCCATTCACAAAATTCCTATAAAGTCTTAAAACGTTATATTTCATTTATTGTTTCTTTTGTTTTTAACTCGAGCAAATAGTCTTGCGAAAACTAATTAAAGTATAAGAAGATATTTGATTTTTTAAGTTTTACATGAGCGATAATGAACCGAAATTTAGACTTAAAATCTCAACTGCAAAAATAAATGTTTTGATATAAACGTCATGTAACGTTACAAAAGGGGTTCATTCAAAACACAAACGTATATAGGTACAAAATTAGAAATATAGATTTCAAACGTAGAAAACTGTTTTAATAAAGTTCGAAATCGAGATTTGGGAAAAATGATTTAGACGAGGAGACCGCTATATCCACGCCTTTGGACTCGAAGACTCACATTCTTCTCTCTTTCTTCTGCAGCACCCTTCTTTCTCTCTCTACATTCAAACCATCGACTGATCGACACATCCATTTCCCGAACTTCCAACCAACTCCACCCTCTCTCTCTCTCTCTCTCTCTCTGGAAAGCAGCCCTATGCTTCCACGCTAGGGCTGCTTCGATTTCGGAAGCCGTAGAAAAATATCCACACAGTAATGGTGTTCAAGGCCAGGTTCTTCTCCTCCAAGAAGTCCGACTCCTCCAACAGCCCCGATGGCTCCAATAATAGTCCGCGATCTCTGGGTTCCAACTCCCCTATCCGATCCGATAAGAAGAAGCCCAAATCCTCGTCCAAAGACGACTCGCCGGGCCCGAGTACCAGTTCTGGCGGCGGCGGCTTCAGTCGGCGGAGTCTAGTCAAAGACTTGTCAAAGAAGAAGGATGTGAAGGGGAAAGAGAGCCCAGCTCAGCTGAAGACGCCGGCGAAGTCCGCGAGCTCGACTGGCGCGACTCCCAAGAAGTCGTCTGCGTCCACAACGGGGGTGGCGGAGTCTGCGGCGTCGGTTTCTCCCATTCTGGCGTCGTCGCTGGGGTTGAATAGGATAAAGACGAGATCGGGGCCGTTACCGCAGGAGAGCTTTTTCGGGTTTAGGGGCGACAAAGGGTCGGCGCTGGGCTCGAGTAATTTGTCTAGGCCGGGCGTCGGCGGCGATCGTTTAGGGTCGGGCAGTGGGGGCAAGAAGAAGGAGGCTGCGAGTCAGACTAGGATTGGGTTCAATGAAAATGTGGTAAGTGGGAATTGGGCTGATAATGGCAGCAATTCTGATGCTGCATCAACTGGTAGCTTGCCTTCGAGAGACCAGAGCCCGAACGTGGTGGCGCCATCGCGGTTGCTCAACGGGGAATCGTCGGCAGAAGCTGGTACAATTTTGAGCAATTATGCAATGCAGGGTTTTTTTTTTTTTTTTTTTTTAAAGTTGTGCTAGTTTAGTTTATGCTGTAAGTACTGGGTTATGGTTAAAGATTTAGCCTTTAGGTCGTGTTTTGAGCTTAGAACTTAGGAGTCACTTGGTTTTGAAATCACTCCAGTAGGTTGTAGGCATTACCGCAAAAGTGACTTGGACTCCAACTAAAACGATTAAATGTTTCTACATTTGTAAAAGGCATCGATTTCGAATAATCTGTAGAGCAATGCAAGCTTTATCTTTTGATGAGTGCAATGGTATGATGGGTGGATGTGGCTCTGTTGACGTGGGTTTCCCCGTCTGCTACATGAATCTAGCTTAATGGTAGTACTCCACCCATCACTTGGTGTACACTTAGGAAAACATGGACGACAAGTGTGGTGGTGCGTAGTGACTTAATCAAGCTTCATGAGTTGATACTAGAACACCTTTGCTCTTTTATGCAAATTACTGGATTTTTGTACACTTTCATTTTTCTATGATGAGTGGGATGCCTGTTGTGTTTCCCCTCTAATGGCTTTTGATACCTCCATCATCCTTAACAGGGAGAAACATATCATCTTGGGGTCACTCTGGCGGCTTAAGAAGTTCGGATGTATGTACACCAGAGGTGCGGGTACAATTATTTTATTTATTGTCTCCACATATTTATTTCTTATGTCTAACGGTTTCCCTGTTCTATTATTTCTTGTCATAATGTGTTTGCGATTGATATTTTTCTTTAATAGACTGCATATGATTGTGAAAATCCTAAGGAGTCCGAGTCTCCCCGTTTTCAAGCTATACTCCGCTTAACGAGTGCACCAAGAAAGAGGTTTCCTGCTGATATAAAAAGTTTTTCCCACGAACTGAATTCAAAAGGTGTAAGACCTTTCCCATTTTGGAAGCCTCGAGGCTTGAACAACCTGGAGGTACGTATGTCTTCCTTTTATACGACAGTTTTTAGTAGATAAATTTGAACTAGGAAATTTTACCTGCTTGGAATAATGCTTCTGATATGCAGGAAATCTTGGTTGCGATTAGGGCAAAGTTTGACAAAGCAAAGGAAGAAGTGAACTCTGATCTGGCTATATTTGCAGCAGATTTAGTTGGAATTCTTGAAAAGGATGCAGATAATCATCCAGAGTGGCAGGAAACACTTGAGGATTTGCTGGTTTTGGCTCGAAGTTGTGCAATGACATCATCTGGAGAGTTTTGGCTTCAGTGTGAGGGCATAGTTCAGGAATTGGATGATAGACGTCAAGAACTTCCTCCGGGGGTGCTGAAGCAGCTTCACACTCGAATGCTTTTCATACTCACAAGGTGTACTAGGTTGCTGCAATTCCATAAGGAAACTGGATTGGCTGAGGATGAACAAGTTTTCCAGCTTCGTCAATCAAGAGTTCTGCGTTTCTCTGATAAAAGAATTCCTCCAAGTTTGGCAAAGGATCCAAAGAGTTTAAGTGTTGCAAAAGCCTCTAAAGCAGCTTCAGCTAGGAAATTTTACAGTCAGGAGCAACATGGCTTGGAATGGAAGAGAGACCATGTTATACAACTGGGAAATTTGTTCACACCTCCTGTTGATCAACCCTCTAAGAATTTGGAGTCTCCTGCTGGTAGGGACCGGATGACATCATGGAAGAAATTCCCATCTCCGGTTGCAAAAAGCATGAAAGAAGCTACTGAATTTAAGGAGCAGAGTGATTCTAAGGTTGAACATTTGAAAGGTTCAGACAACAAGAGAGGGACTTCTGACATCGATCCTACTTCTGTTAAGCCTCCTGAGCCTTCTGGCAAGGGTTCTCATGAACGTTCTTCCAAGCACCAGCACAAACCTTCTTGGGGTTGGGGAAATCAACAAAATGTATCTGACGATAGTTCTATAATATGTCGCATCTGTGAGGAGGAGGTTCCAACTGCAAATGTGGAAGACCATTCAAGAATTTGTGCAATTGCTGATCGATGTGATCAGAAAGGTATAAGTGTGAATGAACGTCTTGTCATAATTTCTGAAACCCTTGAAAAACTGATGGAGTCCTTTGCTCAAAAGGATATCCAGCATGGTGTAGGAAGTCCAGACATTGTGAAAGCATCTAGTTCAAGCGTGACAGAAGAATCAGAGGTTTTATCTCCAAAACTTTGTGACTGGTCCCACAGAGGCTCAGAGGACATGCTTGATTGTTTTCCTGAAGCTGATAATTCATCTTTTATGGATGACCTGAAAGGTCTACCTTCCATGTCATGTAGAACTCGTTTTGGTCCAAAGTCTGATCAAGGAATGACAACATCATCTGCAGGCAGCATGACTCCTAGGTCTCCCTTATTGACCCCAAGTGGCAGTCAAATTGACTTGCTCCTCGCAGGCAAGGCTTCTTTCTCTGAGCAAGACGATATACCTCAGGTATCTTATTAATCTGTTTGATTTTACAAATACTTCTTTGCTCTGGGAGTTGCCCAGGCACATGCTTGTGATGCTTGGGATGCAATTGTACGGCATTTGAATATCAATTTACAACATGAACTATAATCTTTGTCAAATACAAAATGCAATGGAAAGAACTTGCTGTTCTCTCCAAGTCCTTAAGTTTTCTTATTAAATGAAAATTGTTACCTCAAGTACTGTGCACCTCCTCCAGATTATGAGTGTTTGCACATGCTGAAGTGGGAATATATATGTTATTCAAACTTTCAAAGTAGCATGAATTTGATTTAATTTTAGTATGCGTTTTGCTGGCCTTGGTGCTGTGCTTACTGGTACCGAACTTTATATCAAAGTTTTATTTTTCATGCTATCAAAGCTAACTCCATTTGAATGATACAGATGAATGAACTTTCTGATATTGCTCGGTGCGTAGCAAATACACCTTTGGATGATGATCGCTCTATGCCATATCTACTGACTTGTCTTGAAGACTTGAGAGTTGTTATAGACCGCAGAAAGTTTGATGCACTTACCGTGGAAACATTTGGGGCACGCATTGAGAAGCTGATTCGGTGGGTACTTGCTGCTATTTTTCTTGGCTTTTACAAGCTTGAAGCCTTCAACTAAAGTGTTCATTAATATACCTTGAACTATGGTATCTACATTTCTCATGAAATGTATTAGTAAACAATTCATTGAGTAATCATCATAACTACATGTAACCTTCTCAGTTCCTTTTTTAAGTTCCATTTTACAATATCCTAACGTTGATTTTCCAGGGAGAAGTATTTGCAACTTTGTGAGTTAGTGGATGATGAGAAGGTTGATTTAGCAACTACCGTAATTGATGAAGAAGCTCCTTTAGAAGATGACGTGGTTCGTACAAGCCCTATACCTTTTTCCAAGGACCGAACATCTATAGATGATTTTGAAATTATCAAACCAATAAGTCGTGGGGCATTTGGACGAGTTTTCTTAGCTAAAAAGAGAACAACGGGGGATCTTTTTGCGATTAAGGTACCACATAATTGGACATGTAATTTCTTGCTAACTGTATTGCGCCATGTCACCCTTAGTTGTTTAAGCGTACTGTTGTCCTTGATATACTTTTCTGTACATTATTGTGTTGTTTTTTTCGTTGATTTATTCATGTTATAGCCGGTCTTCTGTGTGCTTTTATTTATTGGGATAGCTTCTTCATCTCTATCTTTATTTTTATTTTTAATTTGACCGTGGAAACTTTTGGCATAATCAATTTAATGGTTTTTAAGTACCATAATTGATGAAAATGATGCTACTTTGGATGACATCTAGCCTGTCTAGTCTATAAAATTTAGTGTTTCCATCTCCACAAACACCCCGAAAATAAAGAAAATAATGTTTTGGTTTTGTCCTGTTGTTGAGCATGAAGAGGATTTGCTCATTCTTATTTTGTATCATTTGTAACAGGTTCTTAAAAAGGCTGATATGATCCGGAAGAATGCTGTTGAAAGTATATTAGCAGAACGTGACATCTTGATTTCAGTCCGCAATCCTTTTGTGGTGAGCAGGTGTTCTAGTAAAGCGTTTTACCTTGCATTGAGAAACATTTAGTTTCATTCTAACACAAATTTGAACTGTATCAGGTTCGCTTCTTCTATTCTTTTACTTGTCGTGAAAACTTGTATCTTGTGATGGAGTATTTGAATGGAGGAGATCTATACTCATTGTTGAGGAATTTAGGCTGCTTGGATGAGGAGGTTGCTCGTATATATATAGCAGAAGTGGTATGGGCTTGCAACTTGTTCAGAACTATTTTGCTGCATACTTTTTGCTAGTTTATAATCTGAGGTCCTGTTTATCTATATTTGATTTTGCAGGTTCTTGCTTTAGAATATTTACATTCACTTCGTGTGGTTCATCGTGATTTGAAGCCTGACAATTTGTTAATTGCTCATGACGGCCATGTTAAGGTACGTACATACTGATTTTATCTTTATTAGTTTTGTTGCATTTCAGTGTCAATATAGTAGTGGTTATATTATCGTTTAGTTTTTCAGTTGAAGCTGGATGGTGAAATTTGAAAAACCATCTCTACTAGAGGTCGTGATGGTAACTTGGTTTAGCTTTAGTTGGATGCTTATTTTTGTTTAAGATAAATGAAACACTTTGTATTAATTTCAATTATTTCACATTATATTATGGAGCACGAGCACTCATGTAGGCACATCCGAAGATTGCTTTCAATCTATTTCTTTCTTAAATAAAAATTTCAGTAGTTTGTGCCTTGTGGGTTGGAAAGAATTCATTTTTGTGTAGCAGTTAATTGGGAGTTATAGATGGTTGTCACTTCTTTCACCACCCAATTTTAACCTTTTGTGTTTCATCTGAGCAGTTGACAGACTTTGGGCTTTCGAAGGTTGGTCTCATCAACAGCACTGATGATTTATCTGGTCCAGCAGTTAGTAGCACATCCCTTCTAGGGGAAGATGAACCCGAATCATCTCTCTCCGAGCATCAACGAGAAAGCCGAAAGAAACGTTCTGCTGTCGGTACACCTGACTATTTGGCACCAGAGATACTTTTGGGAACAGGACATGGTTCGTATAGTCTTTTCTAAGTTTAAGGTGCTATTATTTCCTTTATTTTGTTTTAAAACTCTCCAACCTTAGGTCAAGCTTCAACATCAAGAAAGAAATACTAATTATTCAGTAATGTTCAACTATGGGCTAAAATGGTTTAATCATTATTCATTGGTACTGTTTAGTCTTTCATGGAAGCTGAAACAATGTTTAAGGGCAACCAACCATAATGCTCTTGTTTTCCCTGATTTTCCCCACACATTTAGCTGTTCTCTTATTTGGTTGATCACTATTTAAGTCTTTAAGGGCGCAACCATTGTGCTTTCGTGTTTTTACCAAATAGCTTTCTGTTCTGTTATTGGTTGATCAGTTAACCGTTATAAGATTAACAACTTGCTGCTGTTTTATGGTCCACAGGTGCAACTGCAGATTGGTGGTCTGTTGGTGTCATTTTATTTGAATTGATTGTTGGAATTCCACCCTTCAATGCGGAGCACCCTCAGGTTAATACGTTGCCTCTAAAATATGTTATAACACATAGGCTTGGTGTTTACTTTGTTTACAACAAAAATTGTTTGTGATTTCATAGTTTGTTTGAGTTCTAAATCTCTTATTTTAACCATTTTCTTCTTTTTCTTGTAGACTATATTTGATAATATTCTCAACCGTAATATACCTTGGCCTGGGGTTGGTGAGATGAGTCCTGAAGCACGGGATCTTATTGATCAGTAAGTGAAGCATTAGCAATCTTTTTATGCAACGTTATTGCTTTCAAAGATATATTCTGTCATTGCATTGCTTAGGTGGAAATATTTGTTTCTGTTGAAGTTAGAATCTCCATGAAGTTGACCATTAGTCAGTTTGTGTGGAGATCAAGGGATGTATCGGACTAGAATTAAAACCTGTCAATTAGCCAATTGGTTGCTCTGTTTTGGTCTAGTTTTGAGATACTCATGTTAATATTCTTAAACTTCTCCGTACTTTTACTTCAAGTTATGAACCCATCACTTATGGTTTCAGTTAGCAGAAACTCTGTTCTCATTTTGCAAATTAGCCTAAATGTAGAATACCAATTTGTATCAAATTTGTTAAATTGTTCTATGAATCTGTAAAACTGATCTTAGATTTTGACTGAATTTGTGTTCCTGTTTAAGGTTCAGCATGTTCAAACATGTATATATGCTGATGTCGAGTGATAGTATGTAGTTGTGATGTTTGTTTAGTTGATGCTGATACAAATAGTTTCTAGGTTATTGACAGAAGATCCTAATCAAAGACTTGGAGCTCGAGGAGCATCAGAGGTATTTGTTAGTTTAGTTTCTTATTCTTTATCATTATTTTTTAGGGCGTGATCTTTCAAACTTCTTCAATAAACTTAATAGAATTGCAACTTTGTGATACAGGTGAAGCAGCATCCATTCTTTAAAGATATCAACTGGGACACACTTGCCAGGCAAAAGGTGCGCTGCAAGATATTCATAAATCATAAACATGTAGATCAGATTTTTCATCTTCGGTTAGGTTGGCACCACCGCACCACTCCCTTATGACTTTTCCATTTCTTGCAGGCTGCTTTTGTTCCCTCTTCAGAGAGTGCATTAGATACCAGTTACTTCACCAGTCGTTACTCATGGAATCCTTCAGATGAACACGTATATCAACCTAGTGACATGGATGATTCCAGTGATTCTGATAGCTTAAGTGGCAGCAGCAGTTGCTTGAGCAACCGTCATGAGGAAGTGGTACATTAGTTCAAGAAACAAGCGCTTTTAACTACTGATGCGAATATATTTTGTATTTGCCGTATTTCCATATAATTTGCAGCACTGACGTGATCTTGGGCAACGTTCATTGACAGGGTGATGAATGTGGGGGTCTGACAGAGTTCGAGTCTGGCTCTTCCATCAATTACTCTTTCAGCAATTTCTCATTTAAGGTATTTCTTAACTTACAAGGCTGTCGTTTCTTTTATTATCTCTAAAATGACCACTCAAGGTGCGTATACTGTAATTGGTCGTGAGTTTGCCTTCATGAATAGCGAGTTGGATGCCATGTTCGATAGATTTCCACTGTGAATGTTGTTGGGCTGTATTTCAATATAATTTTCGCCTTTTCCTAATATATGATCTTACTATTTTCTTATGATCGTGGTCCAGAATCTCTCCCAGCTTGCATCAATCAACTATGATCTGCTTTCAAAGGGTTTTAAGGATGATCCGTCACTGAATCCCAGCACGTAGCAAGTTGCTCCCGGTTGTCAAAAGCCGGGATTAGGGTTCTAGCACTTAAATGATTTGGGCTTGTTTTTTGGGGCCTAAACACCTCATCGGTGTTTGTATACCCTGTACATATGATCTCCGATTGGTTTTTTTCTTTTTCTTTTATAGTATGTGCAGTTGAGCAATTTGAGTGATGAATTTGCACCTGCCGAAACTGGTTCGGAATGTGCTCTTTGCTCTTATAGGTAACTTCTCCGCCGCAGGGGCGGCAATTTTACGGTCGAGTAGTCTTTTGTATCTTAAGGAATTTGATGTATCCCAATTCATATCCCCTGTGCTGGTTGAGCTTGAGTATTTTTGTCACCGGTCTGTTGGTTTTCGCCATGGCAATGTGAAAACACATCCCTTTCTGTTCCAAATTGCCTTGCATCTTGTTTTACTCAATTTTTTGACCTGATGTTCGATCGTTGTATAAAATCTTTGGAACTCGTCTTTCGAAAATCTTTCTTGCTTCACACGCTAAACATATGATGGATGTTTCCCAGTTATAACTCATTCAATGCAGCATAAAACTCTCCAAAACTAACTCAAAATCGTTACTCTTCGTGATTTACCACTTTTTTGTGCCCTATATGTAATTTTTATGAAACTTGGATGTGGGTGTTTGAAGGTTATTTCGAAAATTTAGTCAAATTGACCACCTATCTAATATCTAACTAGCTCTTGGCTCCTTAGCACTCGCTTGCGTGTGTGCCATATCAATTAGTAACATGTACCATTTAAGCTGAATTCGTGTTTTGAATTTAACTGTGTTCAGAATCGAATATATCATATTTGCTCTTAATGCAAGATTCAAAACCAAATAGATGAATAGGTATTTCCGTAAAAGAGTTGTCTTGAAGGTCTTATTGATAACTATTACTACGTGGATGCAAATTTCTTAAGACAAAACATCAAAAATGTGTATTAACTTATTACACATAGGTTATTAATTGTCAAAATTGGGAATAAAGTTTTGTTACATAGACAAACACCTAAAACTTTGGTGTCCTTTCTGGTCCAGAAGTTACCGTTACGATTTTTCATTTTTTATTTATTTTCTTTTAAAATACGAGGATGGGACAGCACAAGCCCGGGACAAAAATATCCCATACCGAAAAAACCAAAATTTTGTTGTCTTTTTTTTTTTTTTTTTTTTTTTTTTTTTAACAAGCGATATTAGCTATATCAAGAGGAATTAGGACGGGCGTAGCCTTATAATGTGATAGCAATAATATAGATCAAATTCACCTTTTACAAGAATCGAACCTAACAACTTTCACTTACAAGTGACATTTTAACAAACGATATTAGCTACATCAAGAGGAATTAGGGCGGGCTTAGTCTTGTAATGTGCTAGCAATAATATAGTTCAAATTCACCTTCTGCGAGAATTGAACCTAACACTTTTCACTGATCGTAGTACTAAATGTCACATCCAACAAAATTAAGCATATTTTTTAAATAAATTCTGTTATAGTTTGCTTTGGATGCCAACTCCCAACAAAATTAACCATACCGAGGACCACTGCATCACTGTCTGCTCTCTTTTTACACTTCTTTCCCCCTTCACGGACCCTCCACTTCAACTGCAATAGTTTGGTCCACCACCAAGCTTTCAATCGTTACCACAAAACCTCAATAGGAACCGAACGTGACTGTAATGGTATCTCATGTCATTTACGCATTGTTATAAAGCTTTCTTCATCCTCATCTTCGTCAACAACCATCAAGTTACTTTCCCTCTTTCCCGAATTCAAATTTGTTATATCATCCCACATGAGCGGGGAATTCTTGCAAAACCAGATCACGTGATAAAAGAGATACTAAAATATCCTCGGTCGTATGGTAGAATTTCAACAGATGAGAAACAGAAATTGGAAAATGACCAACGCAGGTTTGCTTAATTTCACAAAACTTTGACCAAACTATGGATAGACATGAAGCAACCAACACATCTTAATTTCGAGTAGCTAAAGAGTCGTAATAATAACAACAAATAAAGGAATAAAGGCAAAGGCAAAGGCAAAGGCAAAAGCGGAAGTGATAATTACAGAAAAGAAAACCATCATCCAACAACAACAAATGGAACAGATCTCCACCCCAAAAGGGCAGTTAGAAAAACTAGAGCAATGGGGAACAAAAGGGTGAATAAAAATTACAGCAAGGAATTTCCCTGCAAATCCATGAGGGAAGATGGTCGAGGTGCCGTTGCCCTGAGCAACCCAACTCATCGAGAAGACACATCGTCTAAATCATGGACAACCTCGGGCTGCTCATCTTGCAAGCTAGAACGACGTAGCTCCTCAATGCGCCTTGTCACTTCGGAGATTGAAGGGCGTTTGTCAGGGTACTGGGCTGAACAATCTATTGCAAGTTGCAAGAGCTGAACCATCTCCTCCTCTACATTCTGGTACCTGAGGAGCTCAAGATCGAAAACCTCTGAAGTCCACTCCTCTTTGACTATGGACTGAACCCATCTTGGGAGGTCAACTCCTTCCTCATTCAAGAGGGCATGCGTTGGGGGCTTCCCGGTGAGTAGCTCCAGGAGCAACACCCCAAAGCTATAAACATCGGCCTTTTGGGATACCTTGCGAGGATCAGTAACCTCCGGTGCCCGGTAGCCAGCAACTCGGTTGGGAGTGGATGAGGGGCCAACAAGGTGCGCTAGGCCAAAATCAGAAACCCGAGCTTCATAGGACTTTGTGAGCAGGATGTTGGAAGACTTTATGTTTCCGTGGGAGACAGTATGACCTTGAGAGTGTAGGTATTCAATTCCACGGGCAGCTCCAAGGGCAATGCCGGACCTGATTTCCCAATTCAATGGAGTCCTACCTGCTCCTTTGTTTCCTGTAGATTAAAGATAGAACACAAGATGGCAGTAAAGATAAAGCTCTTCTATATTATTCTACCATTGAAAGTACGCATTGCCTCGACATTGCTGAAAAGATGGAAGTTGAAAACTTATTGATGTCACACTTTGAAGAAAACTCAAATGGGAATACTGAACCAAAGATCCATGAAACGGATTTGAAATCATCGCAAACTCCAGATAATTGTTGCATATATATAAGAATATACAGACAGCATAACTGTTAAATCAGGTAAAACAAAGTACCAACACAACTGAAATAAGCAGCATTGTATAAAACTCGGTTGTATCAATGCTAACAGCGGAAACAAGCACACAAAAATAATTAACACGGTGTTTGTGGAGACGCAAAATTTTGTACACCAAATCCTCAAACACAACTCAAAGAAACCAATAACTTCTAATCATCCAGATCAAAAATTGGAAAAGAAAGGGCGAAAAGATTGAAGCAAACATCCCGAACTAGAGGAACTGATGATGTATCAGAAAAAAATCATATCCATCATCGGAAAATTTCCAGCACAGAAATAAAGTAACAACAATCGAACCGAAAAGGCAGAGCAATGTGTGAACAAAAAAAGCAAGCAATCAAATAGCAAGAAACACTGACCATGCAAAAGTGCAGATAAGCTTCCCATAGGCATGTAATCATAGACAAGAAGCTTCTCATCTCTGCTGAAATAATATGCCCTCAGAGGCACCAAATTCTCATGATCCTTCGCTCCCACAGCCTCAATCTTTTCCTTAAACTCGCTCTCCGAAATCGTCACGTCCTTCAGCCTCTTCACAGCCACCACAGTCCCAGCCTCCAGAACCGCTTTGTACGCTGTCCCGAAAGTCCCCTTCCCCAAAACCTCCGCCGAAGCTCTCAACAGGTCCTCCAGATCAAACACCCTCGCCGCATTGCCAAAAAACGCCAGCTTTTTAGCACCACTAGCGCCACCGGCTTCACTTTTGCCATTCCCCACCATCGCCGCGGAGGCAGCATCCGCCACCGAATGCCCATTTCCATATCCTCCATTCTCAGCCTCCGCAGGCAGCTTCTCGCCAGGAATCTCGACTTCCCGGTGCTTCACGGTGGCAATGTCGACGGAGCTCGTCTTCTTGCTCTTCTTCTTTCGGCAGAAAAGGATCAAAAGCATAACAATCACGAAAAAAGCCAGCACAGATCCGATCACAATACCGGCAATAGCACCACCGGAAAGCTTTCTCTTTTTGTGGTGGTCATTGATGTTTATATCTCCTCCTATGGCAGGCTTGGCAGCTCCGCCACCGTCTCCAGGACAAGCAGCAAGGGGACGCCCGCATAGAGAATTACCCTGAAACGAGCTCGAAGAGTAAGACTGCAACTGTTTTGGAACAGACCCGTTTAGCAAATTGTTGGATACATTGAACTGGTCGAGATTGGGCAGCTTCAGCTCCGGGATCGCCCCCGAAAGCTTGTTGCTTTCGAGATACAAAGTCCTGAGCCTGGTGAGATTGTTGAAACCCAGAGAGATCTCACCGGAAAAATTGTTGGAGGCCAAGTTCAGCCGGACCAAGTCGTGCAGACTGAACACAAACTCCGGGATTTCGCCGGAGAAAAGATTGCCCTGCAAGTAAAGGTTACGAAGAGTAACGCAGGCAGAGAGATCTGAAGGCAGAGGACCTCTTAAAGCGTTGAGACGGAGACTGAGAGTGCGGAGACTAGTCAGATTTCCGAAAATGCCACTGGGGATTATGCCGGAGAGAGCCACGCCGGGAAGACGAAGCACCGTGACGCGGTTATTCTCACAGTTGACGCCTGCCCACAAACATGGGCTGGTCTGGCTCACATCCCAGAGCAGAGTTCGGCCGCCGACGGCGGAGCGCAGGGCTAGCAGAGCGGCGCGGTCAGAAGCCAGATCTGGTCTTGCAATGGGGAGCAAAACCAGCAGGGAGAAGAGGAAAAGGGACAGCCTTTGGCTTGGGGAATGCATTTTGGTGGAAACCAAGATGGTGTTTTTGGTGAATTGGGTAGGGGGTGTGGATTTCTGGGGTTTCAAAGTTCATACATTGTTTTGGTTTATGGGTCTCAGAGGAGGAGAGAGAGAGGAGAGAGTGCTATGGGAGCTGCATTTCCTCTTTTCTTTTTGGCCCTTTTTGTTGGCCTTCTGGTTTCCCTTGAGGAGAGAGAGAGAAGAGAGAGAGAGAGAGAGAGAGAGAGAGATAGTACAGGCTGTGAGGTAGATACTAAAATATGGAAAGAAAAAAGTAAAGCAGAGAGAGTAAGAAACCCTAGCTGTATGCAGTGACAGTGAGGAAGAGGGAGGAGTGGGGAAAACTTTTATTTTTTTAAATTATTAATTTTTTAACATATAAATTTTACCATTAATATAATAACACGTAATGAATCACTGAATAACATTTAAAAAGCTCTCGGGAAGAGTGGAAACCTGGCGGGTGGTAGTCAACTGTCATTTACTATTTTACCTTTGCTTTTTTGTCTTTTTCTTCTTCATTTTTCCTTTTTTTTACTGGATAATTTTTTAATATTTTTCTTTGTTTTTTTCTCCCCGTATTTTGATTTTAGATGTGTGACAGTTAGATAGGTTTGTTTGTTTTCTGATATTTTGTTATTATTTATTTAAGAAATTGGCTTTTTGTGTATTTGGATTTTTTTTTCTATGGTAGATGGTATTGAGATCAAATTGCCAAATTTTCCCTGAGCTTATCTATATTCCCCTTCAATTGTTTTAACATTTTTGCGAGTGTGACTTCAATACTACGGGTAATAAGATAATCATCTGTAACCCTTTTTTGTATATAAGAAAGAGTAATGCTATCTACATATTGATTTTTACTTCTAACATATCTTTTTTAATTTTTGATCATCTGATCAAATAATAAATTAAAGAAGATTGATAATAAAAAATTAACAAAAGTGTATGAAAGATAAAAATTAATACGCGAATATCACTTTTCAGAAAGAAAAAAAACTACTACATCATTTTGTTTTGGTCTACGAGGCTTCAACAATATGTCATCAGCCAAGACATCTAAATAAGATTGAACAAAGCCCAAATTAAAAAGATGAGTTGGAGATATCTTTTAGCTACAAATCTGGCTTTATGCCGTGAAATGGATCCATTGACATTCTTGTTTAATTTAAAAAGGAAATGAATGTTAAAAAAGAAATGCCTCTTTTTAGATATATCAGCCTTAGATCTTGTCACCATGATAGGATAAGATGAGGAGTATGTCGAAATAAAAGTTGATAAGGAGATTTCATACCAATGTTTCCGGAAGACATTCTAGTAATCAATAAGTTCGCTGTGGAACATGCATGGTACCAAAATTTGAGTGCTAACAAAGTTGTAGGCAACAAGTTCATTCTAGTTTTCATAAGATGACGATGTTTTCTTTTAGTTATCTTATTTTGTTGTCGAGTGTATAGCGATAACCAGAAATGGCAACATGTGGGCTAGGCCTTCATACATTAGAGTGCACCTTATGAAAGGGCTCACTAGCTCTATTAGGCTATTAGCAGAAGGAAATGGTAAACGAGACATTTTACCATGTAAAATATATCAACTAATAAATATAATTTCTGATTTTAAACAAAATTATCAAAATAATTTCCAATAGTTCCTTTTGGTGAGGAAAAAAATAAAGAAACGAAGTTCTTTCGGACTTATACCCCGTTGTCAGTTAAAAAAAAAAATTTCTTTCAGGCTTATGCCTAGTTGTTAATAAAAAAAAAAGAATTGTTATTAGCACTTCAAAAATCTTATTCTACACTCCAAACTTTCTATATTTGGAAAGAAAAACACTTATGAGAAGTGTAGAATGAGATTTTTTGAGTGTCAATAACATTTAAAAAAAAAAAACAAATTTGTAATGATTAAAAGGGCAGGCCAAGTGGATTTTTTTTGGGGATTTTGAAATGATTTTGTCCTTTTTTGGGGTTAGAAAATAGATATAATATGAGTGCACTTTTAAGATCCATATGGCGATTTGCATTTTAATCACAATGGCCTAATTATTCAGTCCATTAACGTCTTGGCACAATTAAGCTGTTATTATCAGGGTGGCATTGAACAACTTGCAAATTCAATTCAACAGAAAAACCAGCATACCCACTTAGAAATGCAAAACACTCAATTAGTTTTCTTCTCCAATGTCAGCAAGTGGATGAAATTATCGAATAATGCTTGGCTGCTGAAAGAATAGTAGCATGTTATGTTGGACTTAATTGAAAATTGATACGTGTTCATTTGTTTGGAGTGAAATTGTTTCCCGTTTTTAATTTTTTAATTGTTTAGGCACTTGTTCATTTCAGTAGGATTTGTTGCTTTTTTTTTTCAGCAACCAAGCATTATTCTAAATTATCCTCAGTTTATTGATATAACTCATTTCTGCATTCATTTTAGTACCCAGTTGTAATTTATTTGTAAAAGAGATGTTTTGGATTTTCCGATTGTTAAGCATACGAGTAATAACAAATATGTACGTTTTTTATTTAAATATGAAAGAAATACATTACAAAGAGGCAGACCCTTTAAGAAAAGAGATTCTTAAGATTAGATGTGGGACCCATTCTATATGGAACTTCAATGATTCTAACCTTCTATTTTATAAGTCTTGATTCATAAATCATCTTTGCAAAAATTCAATTTAATTCGAAACCAATTGCCTGTTTAATCATCACAATGAAGTTTCATTGTTTCTTATAGAATAAAGTGTTAGTCAATTTCTTTGAACTCAATTAAATGTCTCAAATATTTCCGATTTGACAAATATTTCCGATTTGACAAATATTTTGTAAGGATGATCAAAAAGGTACAACTTAAAAAATAGACGATTTGGATAGTAGAAATTCGATGTGGTGTGAGCCCCATAATCCCCATCCAGAAAAAAAAAATAGAAATCATTT
This sequence comes from Pyrus communis, assembly GCF_963583255.1. NCBI lineage: Eukaryota > Viridiplantae > Streptophyta > Magnoliopsida > Rosales > Rosaceae > Pyrus > Pyrus communis. The sequence goes on from NC_084814.1 coordinate 25,512,147, forward strand.
TCCTTAAAATCTCCTACAAAGAGAACCCCGAGCAACTAAAATTACAAAAATCTCAAAGCCAAGCTAATTTCACCTCAATATGTAAGTCCTTTTTCTTTTCTTTTTTTGGAAGATAGGATAATATATAACCAGGGCAAAGATGCCAAACCACAACAAAAACCCACAACGAGGCAAGCAACCAAAACAAACCCGGAAGTGCAAGGGGAAGAAGAAACCCGACACTAAAAGGAAACAACTAGCGTCACCCATTGTACAACCGAACAAACTTAATGTGGGCAAGGTAGTCAATCATTGTTTAGTACATGAACAAGTGAAGATGGGGGTCATTCGACCCAAGTAAAGTCAATCTCCACACAACTCTGCGACGCCAAACGATCAGCTGGCATATTGGCTGATCTTGGCGTCCAAGACCAGAGACAGTCATGGAAGGAATCCCCAATTTTCTTGCACTTCGCTAAGGTTGGAAATGCCTCCCATCTGCCATTTGTTATGCTACCCTTTAAACACGAAATAGAATACAAGGAATCAGATTCCACGACCACAAGATTGAGTCCTAAGGATTGATCCACCTTACATCCCCGCAGAATGGCTAACGCCTCAGCAGCCACCGCACTAGGGGCATGAAGATGAAATCTGTGAGCAGCAGTGAAACTACCAACAAAGTTTCTCACCACCACCCCAATAAAACCCTTTTTCGTAGCAGCTACCCAACTGGCGTCAACATTGATTTTGACATATGGATGGCACGACATCTGCCATCTCTCCCACGTAGGATTACTAAAACTGCGCTGCACCATACTCCCCGTGGGAATCCAAGAAGCCTCCCTGAAAGCTCTGACATTTGTAGAGATTGCCGCCAACACCTGAGAAGGGATGATAGGCTTCCGTTGGAATAGGAAACAACACCTAGCCTTCCAAATATGCCAACAAGAAAACGCTACCCAAGCCAGGATCTTTTCTCTGTCAACTTTCAAACATTCGCAAGCCCTGATGATAGCCAATATCCATTGCATCCATGTGGTGATCTCTTCTTGATTTACCTTGTAGTTTAGGATTCTACCCAACCAAATAGTTTCCACCCATGGGCAAAGGACAAGAAGGTGTTCAATCATTTCCTCCTAAGTGTTGCATAAGGGGCAGAGGGGGGAGGAGGCAGATTTCCTACGGTAGAGGGCCGCCATAGTAGCCAAGGCATTATGCACCGTTTTCCACATAAAACATCTGATTTTTGGAGGGGTTTTAAGTTGCCACACCAATTTCCATAATGTCACCGGGATGGTAGGAGACGATGACGATCTAGAATTGGTCTGTGGGATCCCCCGAGAGTGCACCCAATGGTAGCCCGACTTGACGGAGTAAATCCCTTGCTTATCAAATGGCCATATTAACTTGTCCCTGAGCTCGGGGTCACCAAGATGGGTTGCCAAGATTACCTCATACTCCGCCGACGATTTGAATGGTTTTAAGAAATCAATATCCCACTCACCACTCACTGCATTAATTAATTAAGCCACTTTGGTGTTGCGACTTACTTGCACCGATCCAAAAGGCATTGGGTATCCACTCGGGAGGGAAGGCAACCACCTATCACCCCAAACCCGAATCTCTTTCCCGCACAAGACTTGCCAATGAGTCCCCCGTAACAAAAGATCACGCTCCATAAGTAGACTTGACCACACCTAGGACGCACGTCCGCCCCATTTAGCATCCAAGAAAGAACAATGGGGGAAGTATCGAGCCTTCAGAACCTTTGCCCAAAGTGAGTCTAGTTCATGGATGAGCCACCAACATTGTTTCGCCAAGAAAGCATCATTAAAATCCATAAAGGATCGAAACCCGAGTCCCCCCATCGCCTTGGGAAGGCCGAGAGTATCCTTGGAGACCCAATGAATGTTTTTCCTCTCCTTTTCCTGTCCCCACCAAAAATTAGAAATCAAATAATCCATTTCCTTGCAAATGATAGCAGGAAATTTGAAAAAGTTCATCGGACAGGCCAAGATAAGTCCTTTTGTACACTTTAAGCTGCATTGGATACTATTATTTGAAAAGGGCACTTACCAACAATATATTTGTCCATATTGAAGATAATCAGCTTACTTTTTTCAAAAGCCAAAACTTGAAGTTTATGACAAAACAAAATGTCGAATTCTAAAGAGGTTGACGATTTGGCAGTGGCACTGTTTTGCTCAGGTTATAATCTAATAGCTTAGCATATTGTATTTGCTAAAAGTTAAAATATTCCTAATCTTTGTGTTTTGAGTATTTCATTTTCTATTTCTTAGAAAGATTTTTAATGTACCAGAAACACAGCTCGGTAATGAAAAATTAGTTAGAATTTAAAAAAAAAAACAAAATTTTAACAAATTATATTATGACATTTAGTGTACCAGACCTTGTTCGACACACTAAAAAATTTCTCAATTGAGATAATTCCTAGGTTGTCGGATATTGTAAGCAAAAGGTAAAATAATACACTAACTATATTATAATAGTCAAGACATATTATTTAGCCAAAAACAAAATTAAAGTATAAAATATTATTTGAAAGACGAGTATACAATATACCAAAGTAGTACTGATACTTGTATAAAAACACTGTAGTAATATACAAAAGAAAGAAATACATATATTATAATAATGAAGACATAAATCATGGCGGACAACTACGAACTGAACGGTAGTTTTTTGGTGTCGTGATTACAACACCGTGCAATGTTACTCATTCATTTTATACGATTACATTATAACACGTGAATTAATAATAATCTCATTAAGCGGTAGTTGAATCTTCTCAGTAAAAAGTTTCTTCAAGTAATTAAACATCTGGAAAAAATAAAATTTTGTCTAGTTGATTGGCTATTTCTTAATTAACACTTGCTGGTGATGTAAAACAGATTAATTAGTCCTAACACCTTAGATTTGGTTTTGGTCACTGTGAGCCGTCGGATGCATTAACATGATTGCCGCAAGAGCCACCGACGAGGGGGTGGTGGGATGAAATGTCTTACTCAGGTCCACGTTGGAAGAAGATATATATAGGGGTGTGATATACACACATCTTTTTTTACTTCTCTCACATCTTTTTAGTTTTCGGTCATCGGATCGGATGAATTGAAGAAGATCAACTGACATAAATTAACAGGAGTGTGTGAGAAGTAAAAAGGGGTGTGTGGATATCACATCCCTATATATATAGGATCAAGGGACAATTATTTATACAAATACTTTTACACTCTTTTTAAGCCTTTTGATTATATGACATTCAATGGTTCTTATTTATTCATTAAATGACATAGTATGTGGATTTTAACTAATATTAAAAATAAAATAAAAAACTGAAAAAAAAACATAAAATCTGGAAAATTAAAACTAAAATTAAAAAGGGAAGAAACCCTAGTTGTACGCAGTCCTCCATCTCCCCTTTTGCTGATGTGGTTTTGCAACTTCATGTCTTGGAAACGGTAGTTGTCATGGAAACGGCACTTTGTTCATTGGAGCACAACTTGGCAAGACCGAAATCCGAGATTTTGGGTTGAAGTTGTCATCTAATAGTACATTGTAGGTTTGATATCGAAATGAAGGATTCGTTGGTCACATCTGTGGTAAACTTACTCAATTCCTTTGGCTATTCTGAGAGTAATATGTTGCAGTTTCTCCCAACCAAGAAAATGGTTCTTGCTGTCTGCTGACGATATGAGTTTTGCAGTGAACAATTTGGTGCAAATTCATAAACTAAGGCTCGTCTAAATCCATCAGCTCAATAGCCAACCAAGCGAACCCCGTTAATATGGTGGATCCGACCTAATGTTGACACTTCATTGATAAACTCTTCTCCATTTCCCTTGTAATTGTTGAAACAACAACAAAGATCTCACTCAAGAGTTGTCCTTTGAACATTGTTCCAAATGTTCCTTGTCCCAACTTGTCTCTAGATTTATTTGTAATCCGCTTGATATCAGCATATGAGTACCTCGTAGGCCTGAGAGCTCTGTAGTTTTCCAAAATTCTTCGATCATGGTTTGCCACTCCTTTTCTATTCAGTCAATAAGTATGTACACGATGGAGACCGACAAGTATCAGCACAAGTGAAAATGAACCAAGGACTGCACCTGCATAGTTTACGTTCAATGAAGTATATGTATCCAACTGGCATTCTTGTAAGTGGTTGGTTATATTAATGAAATTCTATCGATTCTCTCAAAAAAATAATAAATAAATAAAGAACCTCTACACTAAACTTTCAAATTTTCAAAAATAAAAAAAAAATCTTTCATTGTGAATGCATATAGAACGAACTTGTAACAACTAGTTTTGCGTGGTACCTGTAGAAAAATTTCAATCCCATTAGTTCTTCATTTGTACCAAATCATTAAATCATTGCATATTTGTTTACAGAACATTCTCTAGTTCTCGGTTGTGAATGGAACATTTGATAACTATGAAGCACGGGGGTCTTTGCTTGCAGGTTGTGTAGGGGGTAGTTGCGATTTCTGCAGAGGGGGAGACAGAGGATTGCGTACAACTAGGTTTCTTCCTTTTTTTAATTTTAGTTTTAATTTTTCAGATTTTATGTTTTTTTTTTCAGGTTTATTTTATCTTTAATATTAATTAAAATCCACATAAGCATTCATGTCATTTAATGAATAAATAAGAATCATTGGATGTCATGTAATCAAAAGGCTTAAAAAGAGTGTAAAAGTACTTGTACAAATATTTGTCCCTTGATCATATCCCATATATATATATATATATATATATATATTATATGTTACCAATTTTCTTATTTTTGGGTTGAAATAATAAATTTGGATTAAGACCGTATATCTACCAATTTGCAGGTATACATTTCGAATTATATATGAATGATGGATCCACACATATTCCAAATGCTACCTTGTGTAGTTGTAAATTAAACTCTCAATTGGGCATTGGATATTAAAAAAGGGAAACTAATGAAATGAGTTGAAAATTTTGAGTTTTAATGATAAGAACAAAATAAAGGGTAAAGTAAATAGTACCAGGATTCTCTTTTTAGTATAAAATTGTGGTTTTTTATTAAAATGAACTGTACTGGGAGATTTTCGTTAAAGTTCCTTATTAAAAATCTATAGCCAAATAATCTATTTATTCTTTTGAAATGATGTAGTTCGAACTAAAGAGCTATCATTATTTCACAACTTTAATAGTGAGAACATAAAATATCCCGATCAATGGGTATGCCACGTTTACAATTTATCAAATATGATTACTGTGCCTTTTGACAGAATACGTTAATCGTTAGTCAAACCCTAATGAACTAACGTACCACATTCTCAATGAAGCTCTTAGAAGTCTACAATCAACAAGCTCCCAAGCCCAATTCATTGCCAACGGTTCAAGTTGATCGCCACACAACCTACGCAGGTTATCTTAATATGTCATAGGCTTGCCCATTAGTCTCTTAGCAGGGCAAGACTCTTTAAAGCATATTTCAGGAATCTCAAAAGAATATCCATCCATTGGAACACTCTGCTAACAGGTTTAACGAACCTGAACGGCTAATAGAGTCAACAAACCTGGACGTTAGGGGTTAACTCCTCAGTTCTCTATAAATGGCAAAGGCCAGCCACTTCCAATAATTAAAAACTCTCACCACTCTTATTATTTCCTACAATCTTTCTACCTTAAACATCAGAGGCCCTTTGACAAACACCACACCGGTGTTAGTCAAACTCCGTTCATCTCTTTTCTTTATGTGTGTAGGTTTTCGTCAATATCCGAAGCAGAAAGTTGCTCCCACATTAATGTCATTTGAGAGATTTTACTATTAAACAATACAAAGACTAACTGTTAGGGTTTCGCCTGATAATCTTTTTGTTTTTATTATAATTTTTTTTTCTTTAGCATTCGATAAAAGAATGCTAAGATGTTCAAAAGATTGTAAGGGAACCGAATCATTAACCCAACCAAATGTTTTCTCATTGTGTCACCTATCTTAGCACTGGTTAACAACATCCAACGAGTTTGTGCTAAATTATTACTTGGAAGGAAACTTCTTCTAATCTTCTTTCTTCTAAAAGATCCTTATTTATATACGAGAGCACATGAGGTAAATTTTTTTTTTTAGGAAACCTCAGTGATACAAGAGAAATTTTATTGATAACGAAAAACAAAAGTTATACCTAGTCAAGGCCAGGGGCCATAAATCTTGCCCCTCGTAATACAAGAAAAAAGAAGAAAAAAATAATGAAAAAAAAGGGGACATAAACCTTCACCCTCTAAAAACGGAAAAAAAAAAAAAAAAAAAACTTATACCATTACACCAAACTTATTATTATTAAGAGGAGGGTTGATGATTTAAAACTATTACAATAATTTAATAAATGTGAGAGTTTTGAACCTGAAACGTATGAGTGCAAACCTAAAACCCTATATTGTATGAGATACTCTTAGTTGGATTGGATACTGGCCTTATGAAATCATATTCGAATCATATATATGGTAATTAAAGAATATGAACATTTGTTGGAAATCTTAGTACGAGTTGTCGATTCATAAATCAATGCAAATAACAATTGGTGGGTGTTTTTATTTGTTTATATTTTTATTTTTGTGTTGGATCATCAGGCAGATATGGAGCTGTTGAAATCATATTCAAGTAGGAGAGTAGGACCACCTGTCTAACAAACAATTTTTATGGAAGGTGCGGTGGGAGAACGATGCATGCAGTTTAACTTGTCATCACCATTTTATCTATGGACTGCGTATGTATGGACACTCAAGAAACCGAGACAAGAAAATAATAACATGTTTTAGGTTAAAATATATGTACAATGGGCTTTTAATAGAGGATTTTACTCTGTAGCTCGAGAGGATTATTTGATCTGTCGTTAGTTCGATATTCCTATTCTTAATATCAAGTGTGTGTGTGTGTGTATTGATGGGTCGATGCATAGTTTTAGATATGTTGTTGAATTTGAATATTCCGCTTTATAACAATAAAACAAAATACTCCTTAGGAAGCTTCTCGCATATAAACATCTGCATTGGTGTTTCAGTCTTTGATATATTGTCGAATGTCTCGCTCTATAACAGTAAAACACGGGATAGCCCTTAGAAAACATAGATGCACTTTTCTTGAAGGCATGTAAATATCGAATAATGAAGCATTATGAGGAGTGCCAAAACAGCCAAGTTGCTAGCCTTTCAACTAAACCCTACGGCTTACATAGGGTTTGGGCCGAGATCTCAAACCGAATCATAATCTAAATTGAAATATAATTTCGGCCGAAAAGAGGAAAACAAGAATATAATGACAAAGAAATTAAGTAGCTGTTCGTCATAATTCATGTTGCATGCTTTCCGTGTCGGCCTCTCTCTCTCTCTCTCTCTCTCTCTCTCTCTCTCTCTCAAACACAAAAGCACCAACACATCGTCATCACACATGCACAGAGAGAGAGAGAGAGAGAGATCTGCATTGCCATTTGATATCAGCTTAAATTCCTATCTGCTATCTCCTATCTGATAGCTGATTGGGAGGCCATAATATTGATCGATATGTGCATATTTCTTGCACGTAGCGCTGGACGTTGCATTTCTTCTACTGAATTAGTTGAGGCCGTTGGTCCGAAACAAAGAAAACCGCAAACTTTTGGTTTGATTAGTTGGTAATTAAATACATTGTCCATACAAGTACGGATGTAAATTTACGCCACATGTATAGTCATATATGTACAGCTAGCTGCAGTTACTTTCTTGTATGGTTAACTATAAATGACTCATATGTAATGAAAAATGTTAGCAACCTTCTTGATTGGAGTTTCTTCTTTTACGTCATTTTTAAATCCTGCAATGTTGTATGATGATTGAGCCCGTCTATTTATGACAACAATCGAATGGTTAAATGATCAATGGTTTTGGTTGATTTTTTGTTGAATTGCTCTTTAAGGGGATGACCTAAATGATACAAAACAACAACAACCAAGCTTTATCTACCAAGTGGGATCTACTCCATGAATCCTAGAACACTACTGAGCTCGGTTTTGTGCCAAGTCTTCCGTTAGCTCCAAGTATCCATATGTTCTCTTATAATCTCTTTCCAAGTCTTCCTAAATCTTCCATTACCGCTTTTATCCCGGGTCTCCGTCTCATAATTGCATCTTCTAACTAGAGCATATTGGTCTTCGGTTTATGTGTCCAAACCATCTTAACCAATTTTCTCGTATCTTATTTTCTATTACGGTCATTCTTACTTTACCTCGAATAGTTCTAAATTTATAATCATCAAACAACATTAAAAAAGCATACAGAAAAACGAGAATATAAAAAGAGATGTTTAAAGAGAAAATTGCTAACACCCCCTTAAATTATAGGTACCTACTCTCCATTTTACTCTCAGTGAAACTGACCCTTGTACTACTTAATTATATTAGTATCCTTGTTAATTTTCAAATACTAGCTAGTGATCACTCTTGTATTAGCATATTAGTAATGTGTAGGAGGGTTAATTACTTCGTAAGAAAATAAAGCTCCATTGCATTTCAACACTCCACAAACAAATATGTTTTTCTTAATTAATTAGTTAAGACTAATCAGGACTTAGATTGTACATTTTCACAAGAAAGTGTTAATTACAGTATTAAGAGGAAGACTGAAAAAAAAGACAGCTCAAGATTATTATTCACAAGAAAAGGTAACCCCTCAAAATATTTTTAGATTTAATTAAGAAATCATGAGAGCATCTGTCAATCTACACATTTTGGTCATGATCGACAACATTTTCTGCTACCATCTTTACTTTTGTAGCTAGCTTTTTCTGGCTTATGATGTTCAAGGCTGTCCACCTGCACGTCTCCACTTGATTTATTTTCCCTTTTTTGTTAGAAAGGACATTACAAGGAGAAAACCGAACACAAGACTTCGGTAAATACTCTTAACCACTTTAGCTACATATTTCTTACCAATTAAATTTGATATCCGAAGCACAATTGAATTCATATTTCCACTCTAGTCAGGGTTTACACAGTTGTTGGGAAACTTCAGTTAGACTAACTAATTAGGGCAGCTCTCTCGCTTGGTTCGCAATAATCTAACTGCTTAAAGGTCTACGAGAACTGCTTTATGAATGATGTGGTTTGAGTGACCTACATAATTGTGCGGATCAGATAGCACCAAGATACATATAGCATCAAAATACAAAAGCTCGTATACTTCTACGAAATTTGTCCTACGAATGACGTGATCCTAGTAGACATCACACCATTCAAGTGATTAGTTGGTATACAGCAAATTATCCCTTTATCTGATGCACACTACAAATTGCTCTGCCTTTGCAAAGCACAGATCTGATTCGTCTGCATTTGCTTTACCAAGTGGGCCAACTTACTAGATACATAAGACCTTGTTTAGTTGTTTTATTATCATAACATTTGCACAAATAATCACGTTAGCCTGCACGTTATATCAAAAGGAAGAATTTGGATCCCGGACCTTACTGTCTGAACTAGAAAATCAGGACTCTTGGTGTGTGTGAAAAAGAGAGATCGAAGTCTTTGATTTGTGAGATGGGTCACTGGAATGAATTAAAGGAGAACGTCAAATTTAATTTGAAAGGTTTAGATTGTCTGGTCGTTAGGCTCTGGACAATGAGATCCGGGAAGGATCTCATCCCAAAAGTAAGCCCTACCATTGTGATGATAAAAACATAAACCTTTGTATGGATTACGAGGTGTGTTGGAACGGAAAAGATTCGGGTCCTCCGACTATTATTTGTTCCTGTTGGGGAATTGGATAACCTGAATTATTGGACATATTGAACTCATGGAGTTTGGGGAGCTTCAGCTCAAAAATAGACCTAGAAAGCTTCTTGTTTTGGAGCACCAAAGCTAACACCAGATTGTTCAAACCTGGCAAAATCTCGCCGGAAAAATTGTTGTCTGCCAAGTTCAATCGCTTCAAGTCGTGGAGATCTAGAACACAAATAGGAAATGGAAAACTAAAACATAAAGAAAACAGAAGATCAAAATACCATGATCTTGTTTGGTTGTCCAACATCAAAGACAAGGATGCAGCCAGACATCCCATGAATACGAAATGAACGAAAATATCAAAATGCCATATCAATTTAAAACAGAAACTCTAATATCAATTCAAAGTCGGAAAAAGATCTTCAAGAACAATCTGCGGTTTAACAGAAGACTAATAATAGGGACGGTTAAAGCCACGATATTTGCTTTAAAGCTCCAACAAGATAGAAAAGTAACACAACATCTGTCAGAAGCAGTAAATTTAGAAAAGAGAGGTTCCCTTCCCCTTCTTGTCTCCCCCAATCTCAAAATGCTTGCACCTCTGCAGAAATCAGTGCCAACAATCAACCATTAGCCAAAAAAACGCGGTTATACACAAAAACAAGCAAATTGCACACAAAATACACTAACCTTGATCGGGTGCTGGGACACATGCTTGCAACCCTGGCATTGGAGCCTCAGAACAATCTTCTTGGTCGTTTTTGCCTGATTATAAAGTTAAACGTGATCATTATTGAAAAAACAAACAATGAGAACAGAGAAATCAATCTGCGGAAATAGAAATATCTAGACATTTGGTTTTCGATTATTCTTTATATATTCCCCGTATGAAAAGGGGGCAAGAACTCAATGCTTTACCTTCTTGTGGAACACTGGTTTGGTCTGCCCTCCATAACCTGACTGCTTACGATCATAACGCCTCTTTCCCTGAGCGGCAAGGCTATCCTTTCCTTTCTTGTATTGGGTAACCTTGTGCAAGGTGTGCTTTTTGCACTCCTTGCTCTTGCAGTAGGTCTTCTTTGTTTTCGGAACGTTCACCTACGACATTACCACATTTGAAATGATCCATTATCAAACAAATCACACAGAAACACAAACCACAACAGGGATTATGCAATCTGAATAAACAAAAACTCAATTACAAGACGCAGCATAAGAAATTACTAACCAACACCAAGATAATCGCAAAAGAACAGTTTTACACGACATGTGCAGATAAACAATAACTTCGACAATAATCTAATAACCATATTCAAGAACCAGAACACACTTAACAAAATCATCCTGAATACAAGGAAGCGGACACTTCGCGCACAGTTCATTGTCAGATACGTAACTTTGAAGTCTAAGAGGCATCCATAAACTAAGGCGTGACTAATGGAGGCGACAGTGGCGGTTGGGCACCTAAAATAGCAAATGGTTATCTTCATACTTATTGAGTACTCGATCAGGAGCCAAAGCAGAGGTGCTCCGGTACCACAGCGGGTACCGGACCACCGCGAAATCCCGGACACCCATTTTCTATTTCGGGCACTCAATAGTCATCCATAGGAAAACCATCTACAACTCCTAAGGAAAAGGAAGCACATTCAAGCATAAATTGTCACCATTTTCTTCTGAGCTAAACTAAAACAAGTTTATGCTAATTTTTCAATGATTTAAATATGGCATCCATCATACAATCAGAGTATAATCTTAACATAAATCCCAAGTTTAACAAACAAAATTAAAGCAAAGAACAATAGCAATCATCACATAACCACTAAATATTAACAGATTTAGATTGGAAAATCAAACGCAGAAGCAGTAGATATGTGATTAATATTGTTAAGATTTAGAGAGAGAGAGGTACCATGGCGACGTCGGGTTCGTAAGGAGATGACCGAGCGGTAGAGCAGAAACGGGCTCTCAGCTAAACCCTAGAAGAAGAACTTGCGGTAGGTATTTCATGGGTCGCGTTTAAGGGTTTTGTCCATTCGACTTGGGCTCGGGTCGAGGTCTACCTGGACCAGCCACCCTGCCCACTATTTTGAGTAATTTTTCTAGAATGCCGTCACGTACGTACTGTTACTATTTCATTTAAATAATTATAAATAAACAAAAAAAAGAAGATTTTTATACATATTTTTTAACTTTTCACATACCATTCTTTATTCGAACGAAAACAAAAGACATGATCAGACAAGAATATGAAAGGTGAAAAAAGTGTTTATCATTTCTCAAATTATAATTGGTGGAATAGCATCCCCAACCGAAACTACTCCACTATTATGTACATCACAAAAACTAGACTTGATTAGCGTGTCGTCTCTTTGTATTCCGAGCTCAAATCACTCTCCTCGTAAAAACTAGATAATATTCGAAATTTTCCTCGACAATCAGGACTGTGAAATACATTGGGACGACAGAGGAAGGACTTAGGATTTCCTAAAATCCAATGTATAATGTTGTTGTAGGTAAAAACTACATCATAGTTAGCAACTTTTAAGACTTTGTATTTCTATCAATGTTGTTCTTTTTTGTTCTACGAGTACGAGGAGAACCATCCTTTTGCTGCAACAAAGTGAGGTTATCGGTTTTTCCTATCACGGTACAAATACACGTTACAACTAAAACAGTAAAAAATGATGCCATATACGAGGGTTTTGGCTTGAATGAACCCCGTGACAATGGTGGCCTGTCCACGCTGAGTGATGCAAATCCCTCTCCCGACTGCCTCTTCCTGAGAAATGGGCAAATGGTTAAGAAAGGCTCGTGCGTATGCAAGATGAGTTCAAGGATCGAGGAACGTTTTCTCTTTCAAATGAACGTAAGGGCATGTTTAAGACTGAAAGTCAGAACTGTAGAAACGAACTGCGACTGAGGCATACCCCAATACGCCCTTTATCGACTCCCACAAGGATGCAGAACGTTTAGTCGCCTGGTTTGAAGCACTGGTTCTATTGAAGTTGGTGGGTTGTTAGTAGGGTTTGTCTGGTTGTCATCTTACTTTCGACTAGGGCTTATTTAAGAACAATATCATGTAAAGCTAGTATTAGTTTAAGTTAGAGATAGTGGAGGACTCATGCTTCCTGAGCTGCCATGTCTTCACTCATGCTCCTCATCATTCCTCCACTGGAGCACACATGCTTGCTGAGCTGCACATGCTTGTGAGCTGCCATTTCTGTCCGCACCATTCCTCCACTTTCTTTTCTTTTGTATTCCTCTCCTATTTATAGTTGATCTTGTAAACTATTTCATATATGATATATACATAAAATTGTCTTCATGGTATCAGAGCAGTGATTCCTCTTGGACCTGCTTCTGTGTTCTTCCGAAAGAAAAAAAACACCCACCAAATCCAAACCAGTTGAGCCATTATGGCCATACCAGCAGAAAAAATTTCAAAAAACGAAACCATGGATACCAATCCAATTCAACGTTTGAGCTCTGTGCTTCTAAACGAATTCAACTACCTGCCTTGGTCACGAGCTATTTCTCTCGCTCTTGGAGGACGTGGAAAGCTTCCATTCATTCAAAAGGATGACATCATCCCCGAAACAACTGCACCGGATTATGCAGCATGGGTATCCCAAGATCAACTCATCATGTCTTGGCTGTTAAACTCTATGGAACCAAAGATGGCTGAGATTTTCAGCTACTCAGTATCATCTCACCAACTTTGGAATTCCGTACGAGACATGTATGGAGATCTAAACAATGCTGCGCGAGTCTTTCAGCTGAAGAAAGATCTTACGGAATTACAACAGGGAAATCTCTCTTTTGTTCAACATCTTGGCAACTTGAAGGCCAAATGGAATGAATTGGATCTCTACAGACCTCATACCACGGACACAACCATTCTTTTAAAGCGTGTTGAAGACGACAAAGTGTTCCAGTTGCTTGCCAGCATTGGACCAGATTATGAAGACCTCAGAAGCCATCTCTTAATGACACCTGAACTTCCCACTTTACAGATGGCCTGCAACGTTATTCAACGTGAAGAAGTAAGAAAGAAGGCCATGAACGCAGACATGGTTGTTGGAGAATCAAATTTTAGGCCATCAGAAGCAAGAGCCTTCAACTTCTCCAGACCATACAAGGGAAAACGACCAGACTTAAAGTGTTCTCACTGTGTGAAGATAGGTCGTACAGGTATTGGACACATAAAAGAGAAGTGCTGGATTCTTTATCCAGAACTTAAACCTAAGTTCAATGATGATGGAAGAGCACCAAGAAACCAAATGAAGCCTGCCTACACTCCTAAGGGAAATCTTATTTGCGACAATGTCTCCAATAATGTGATAAACTCTTCCTCCAGTCCCATTGCTCTCATAAATGAATTTGCTAACTTCTTGCAACAGAAACAAGGAGCAACAAATCATGAAACTCCTTCAGCCATGCTCGGCAAGTTTGCTGGCTTCCTCGAACAATCAAACTCAGTGTCACAAAATGACATGCCAGGTATTATTGCAACTATCTCCACTGCTTTGGAACTTAGTAGAAGTTGTGATTTTTGGATAGTTGACTCAGGAGCTTCAGATCACATGACTAACGATGCATCTTTACTAAATGATTTTCAAAACTTCTCCACTCCTTCTTTTGTCTCCGTAGCTAATGGCACCAAAGTTCGTATAGTAGGCAGAGGGAAACTCAAAATTTTCTCGAGTCAAAAGGAATCTCCTGTCATGCATGTCCCTTCTTTTCCTTTCAAACTATTGTCAGTAGGAAAAATAACACATTTGCTAAATTGTCATGCAATTTTTTCAACTCACTATGTGATTTTCCAGGACCAAGTTTCGAAGGAAACGATTGGTAAAGGGTTCTTCCTCAATGGACTGTACTATGTCAAAATCTCTTCAAGTTTCCAAAAAGGTTTCTACGTAAACTCAAGCACTGTAAACAAGGAGCAGCTGTGGCACATGAGATTAGCTCACCCTTCTTCACATGTTATGTCTTTTTTTTTTTCCTAGTTTCTGTAAAGTGATTCCAGATTGTGAAGTTTGTCAAAAATCTAAGTTCACCAGGTTACCCTTTCCCCACTCTCTCTCTAGAGCTACCAAAGCTTTTGAAATAATCCATTCTGACATTTGGGGACCTGCCACCTTAGAGTCCTTTGATGGTTACAGATTTTACATTTCGTTCATTGATGATTTCTCTAGAACTACTTTTGTGTATTTACTTAAATTCAAGCATGAAGCTTTCCAGTGTTTCAAAAATTTTCATAAATTAATTCAAAATCATTTTAACTCTAAAATTGGCATCTTAAGGTCTGATAATGGGTCTGAGTACACTTCCAAAAACATGACAACTTACTTAAGTGAGCATGGAATTTTGCAACAAACAAGTTGTGTAGGAACGCCACAACAAAATGGCATTTCAGAAAGAAAGAACCGAGACTTGCTTGAAAAAACACGATCACTAATGTTACAAGCAAAAGTTCCAAAGAAATTCTGGTCTCAAGCTATACAAACCGCTGCATACATCATCAATCGCCTTCCTAGTAGAATCTTGAAGTTCAAATCCCCTTACCAAATTCTCAAGGGGAGAGAAATTGACATAAGTCATCTCCGTGTGTTTGGATGTGTATGCTATGTGCACATTCAAACTAATCACCGAGATAAACTTGATCCAAGGGCTATCAAATGTGCATTTGTAGGTTACTCAACTTCCCAAAAGGGATACAAATGCTACGACTCTAAGACCAGAAAGGTATGTGTATCCAGGGATGTGCGTTTTGATGAAACTCACTCTTTCTTTCAAATGCATGATGATGAACCTCAGGGGGAGCTCTCACATGAAGTGTTCCCTACCCCTCTCTTTCTTGATGATACAAGGCTGTCAACACCGCAAAATGAAGCTGTTGAGATAGAGCCAGCTCCTGAAAGTATGGAAGAAGTCAATGAAGAAGTCATTCTCGAAAGGAGAGAGCCTCAACTTGAACAATCTCCTCCTCCACGAAGGAATCCTTCTCGAAACAGACAACCTCCAGCCAGGCTTGATGATTTTGAAATCTACACGCCTAGACATCCTAGTGGACAAATGGTTTTTCATAGCAAGAGCTCTCCATCTCATGCTGTCTTTGTAACCAAGTTATCCCACAATTCTGAGCCTCGATCATTCGAAGAGGCACACCAATCTCCTGTATGGAGGCAAGCCATGCTTGAAGAACTGAAGGCACTTGATGAAAATCAAACTTGGAGCATTGTTTCTCTGCCAAAAGGTCAACGTGTGGTTGGGGCAAGATGGATTTATAAGACAAAATTTCACTCAGATGGAAACATAGAGCGGCACAAGGCAAGGTTAGTTGCAAGGGGCTTCACACAAACCTTCGGAGTAGATTACAAAGAAACCTTTGCTCCTGTGGCAAAGATGAACACGGTTAGAGTACTTCTTTCGGTGGCCATCAATTCAAACTGGTCTCTACATCAAATGGATGTAAAAAATGCCTTCCTACATGGAGAGTTAGAATAAGAGGTATACATGCGACTACCACCTGGTCATGAACGAGAGAAGGAACAAGGAATAGCCTGCAAGCTTCACAAGGCTATTTACGGTCTCAAGCAATCTCCCAGGGCTTGGTACTCAAAACTTAGTTCTGTCCTTATGTCATCTGGCTTTAAACGAAGCAATGCAGATTCTTCAATGTTCACTAGGATTGGTACGCATGGAAGATTGGTGGTACTTGTTTATGTTGATGATCTTATTGTCACGGGAGACAATCCAGAAGAAATAGCTGCTCTCAAAGCCACATTACATTCAACATTCAAAATCAAAGATCTTGGCAGACTTCGCTACTTTCTTGGAATCGAAATGGATCAATCTCCCACTGGTTTGTTTCTAACTCAACAAAAGTACGTTCTAGATCTTTTAGAAGAAGCAAATATGGTGCATTGCAAGCCTGCCAAAACACCACTACCAACAAATTTCAAGGATGAAACCTCAGGCATCCAACTTGAAAATGCATCGGAGTATCAAAGGTTGGTAGGAAAACTTATCTATTTGACTATAACCCGACCTGACATTGCTTATGCTGTTAGCTTTGTAAGCCAGTTCATGCATTCTCCCTCATCTCATCATTTACAACTAGTTAAAAGGATCCTTCGATACTTGAAAAGCTCAATATCTACTGGGATTTTCATGCAAAACAACGGACACTTCACCATTGAAGGATACACAGACTCTGATTGGGCAGGCAATGTCCTTGATCGCAAATCCACAACTGGTTACTGCACTCTTGTTGGTGGTAACCTCGTTACGTGGAAGAGCAAAAAGCAATCTGTTGTAGCTCGGTCAAGCGCAGAAGCTGAGTACCGTGCAATGGCATCGACTGCATGCGAATTAATTTGGCTAAAAAGGTTGCTACATGATCTTGAAATCATCTCCTCCAAACCAATTCTTCTTCATTGTGACAATCAAGCAGCAATGCATATTGCTGCCAACCCCGTTTTCCATGAACGCACAAAGCACATTGAGGTTGACTGTCATTTCGTTCGCAACCAAGTTCAGTCCAAGCTATTACAAACTGTATTTGTTCGTTCCAGTGATCAACTTGCCGATGTGTTCACCAAGCTTCTGCCTTCTGCACAACTTGATCGTCTTCTCTTCAAGCTTGGATCCAGAAGAACTCTCGATCCAGCTTGAGGGGGAGTATTGAAGTTGGTGGGTTGTTAGTAGGGTTTGTCTGGTTGTCATCTTACTTTCGGCTAGGGCTTATTTAAGAACAATATCATGTAAAGCTAGTATTAGTTTAAGTTAGAGATAGTGGAGGACTCATGCTTCCTGAGCTGCCATGTCTTCACTCATGCTCCTCATCATTCCTCCACTGGAGCACACATGCTTGCTGAGCTGCACATGCTTGTGAGCTGCCATTTCTGTCCGCACCATTCCTCCACTTTCTTTTCTTTTGTATTCCTCTCCTATTTATAGTTGATCTTGTAAACTATTTCATATATGATATATACATAAAATTGTCTTCAGGTTCTATGTTCGACAAGGGCACGTTCCTTATCACTGTCATTAAAGTTACAATAAATTCCAACAAAGAACAGAACGGAAGGTATTGAGATATCAAACTGGATGCCAAGTTCAACTAATAAGTTTAAACTAGAGGAAAGAAGGAAGCATAACATAGTTTAAGGATTCCAACCTGATTATCTTTGGGATCAGAACATTGACAGTAAAGTGAAGATCTCCTCAAGCAGAAGGTCTGTTGATGTCTGGAACCCCCATGCGTCGCAACTTCACTGTCTCTCCAGGCTGAATTCCCAAAGGAATCTGCAGCTCTTTCAAACCTTCAATAGTTTCAACCTGAATTTACATCACAATTTCCATGTCATACGACTTATACCAAATAAAAGAACATTGGTATTCCTAGACCTTCACTAAGTGATAATGCTAGGATTACCTTTATGACGGTCCCTAAAATGGCCTCGGTGTAATCAATATTGATTTTTGAGTACAGATTGAGACCATCTCTACGAATTCCAGCCTCTTCATCTTCATGGAGCACTATGTAGACATCACCAGCTTTACCCCTGCCATAGTGCAGATGATAAAGAAATTAGTTCAGGGCATGCCTTAATATCAAGTCTCATACAGCGAGAGTCTTGAAAAGTAGAAACAAATCGCGCCAGTTCTAAAAAGTACAACATAAAGGTGCATGCCATTGTTACCACAGATGATCAAACGCCAAACACATCAGCACTAGAAAAATGCATGCATGGGTAGATCAGATAACGTTGGTATTTTATTTGGATTTGGTTTCTGACGTACAGGTTGTATGTTTTCAAACATATTGAATTAACAAAGAACAGAAATCAACAACTTGACTAAATGAGCAAAACAGTTTTAACGCACACGTAAATTTAAATTGTGTATAAACCTTAAATTCCCCTCTCCTTGAATTTGCATTGTGGATCCATCATTAACACCAACTGGGATGATCACGTTCGTAGTTCTTGTTGACTGCACTTGTCCGTCACCACTGCATCTCTGGCAAGGATCAGTGATTATTATACCATCACCACCACATTTTGAACAGGTTGATACCTATTAATCACAAAATATCATCTGGGAAGCATATCTCTTAGAGTGTGATCTTGAAAAAAATTATAGGAAGACATCTATGGTGTCTGCATTATGAGGCTAAGAAACTTTTTGCATAACTGGACGTAATGCAGTTTCAACGATTTTTAATGTTATAAGCATGTCTTTTTGCCTGCGATATCATTCCAAATGGTGTTTTCTGAGTTTTCATCACCCCTCCTCTTCCTCCACAACCAGTACATGATTTTATTCCTTTATCAGATTTAGCACCTGTTCCACCACAGTCATCACATCTCAACACAAGAAACTTCAATTTCTCTCTGTACCCTGAAAATGGATTCTTCAAAGCTCAAACACAGATAGCACCTGCAACATGAAAGTTAAAAGAAAAGCCAAGAAAACATAATTTATGTGCCTTCAAAAACAGATTGGGAAGATCATTCAACAGTAACAGTGAAGCTATACAGTTACCGAATGTCAAGACGCTGGTTTCCCCTATTGCTGAAATTGAAGTTCATGCCTCCTGATTCACCCCTTCCACCAAAAATCCCATCTGACCCTCCAAAGTATCGAAAACGTCAAAATGATCCACCTACAGAATTTTGATGATTCATTAGCATGCAGTTAAACCAGTATCTACTTCACTAGGAAAGCAACCAAAAATTACTAAGTAAAATGCACTTAATTTCCCATGTCTGTATTAAACAGGTTATCTACTTCACTAAGAAAGCAACCAAATATTACAAGGTAAAATGCACTTTCTCATGTCTATATTACTGATAAGACCAGGAAGATCTTACCCCTCATGAACCCATGTTCGAGGAATCATATTCTCCCTGTAAACCAGCTTCACCAAAGCGATCATATAGAGACCTTTTCCCGCCATCTAATAGGACCTACAAAAATGCTTCATTAGAATATGAATGAAAAACGGAGCATGGATGCATCATATGCAATACACTCTGGAAGTTCAGAAAACAACAGTCAAATCACTACATGACGATAAAATGAATGAGAAAAAATCCCATCTTTTACTGAAAACTGATGCCAAAAGAAAAACAGAAATGCGAAAATGAAGAGAAAAATGACAATGCAGCATCACTGAAGAAGAAAAACTAGAAATCGTAAATCGTAATACCTCATACGCAGCACTAATCTCTTTGAACGTGTCCTCAGCTCCACCGCCCTTGTCTGGATGATAATGTTCCAAGTTCCACCATTTCCGAAATCAAATTTCCATCCAACACCAAAATGTAATTAGATTATATCATCTATATATGAGTATCATGCTTAATTGCAACACCCTTCCGGATGAAAAAATTAAATCTTTCGCTAATCGCCACTCATTCGAACATATCAAGCAGCTTTGCTTACAGCAATTGGGTTTCAACTTTCAATGCATCCAACTTACAAATTTCTGAAAAATCGTTTCTTCTGCTTCAATTTGTATGCAAATAACACGCATTGGAAAATAAACAACAGAAAGAAGTAGCTAACCTTTCGGTAGGCGGACTTGATCTCCTGCAGCGTGGCAGTTGTGAGGACGTTAAGGGTCTTATAGTAATCGGTTCCCGCGGCAATGGCGATTAACCGAGCGCCGCGCTGGGGCTTGGCGCGGAGGAAAGGAGCTGAATTGGATTTGAAGATTGGGTTTTTACTTCTGGTGAAGAATGTAGAAGCGGCGGAGCTGAGGGCGGAGCAGCTCAAAGAATAGGGCGGAAGTGGAACCGCAGAGTTGGGATTTTGCGGGAAATTGGAGGTGCAGGTGCTTTGGGTCACGGGCATACTTCGATTTTTGAGATTGAAAATTGACGGTGGAGATGGGTTATGGAGATTGGGAGGTGTTGGGGGTTTTGCAGAGGTTTTTGGGTGAAGGGATTTCCGTGAAGAAGAAGAAGAAGAAGAAGAAGAAGATTGTCAGACAGTCAGACGTGAGAACGAAACATAAGTTTGGGTCCCAACTGGTAAATATATTCGGATATGACAAACAAGATTGAGGCAAATGTGAGAATAATGAAAAGTATATAAAGACCGTTTACCCTGATGGAGCACCAAAAATAGTAGGTGATAATTGACTTTCTGGGATTCATTTCTATTTTAAGATAACAACTTACGTGACATCAGGATTTTACAATCATGTTGTTTCAACCTACGTCAATGCCATCCCTGTTCCTTAGCTTATGGCGTCGTCATCTGTGACCTGTCTGATTGTGAAGTCACCATTTTAATTCTTTATGTTTCAAACTATATCATTGGCTTTGTAAGATTCAAATACATGACATGTCAGCACGCTAACGGAATTTTTAACGAAATTAAACGGCAAGCCGTAAGGGCAACATTGATGAGTAAGCTAATAAATGGGGGGACGGAATTGATGAGTTTGAAATATGAATGATCAAGCTGATGACTTCACAATACATTAAGGATCATTTGTGATCAAAATCCTTCTCATTATTTTTTTTATTTTTGGGGTGATGGTATTGAACTGCATTCATGCCAAGGGAGGATTTCTTTTCGGTTGAATAGTGTTACTAGCTCGTATGTTACATGTGTGAATGACAAGATTAATACGTCATCAAAATTCTTTTATGGTCAACCTTAATTGCTTTGTTTCTACAACAAACCGTATCACTTATTCAATTCTCTAGTTCTCTTGCTCACCACATATTGCCCATCACCACCATTTTCCCTACTATTCTAATTTTCACGGTGAAAAATGCAACGCCATCGATTTTCATTCTTTGATTAAAGCGTAAACAAGAGATTTCCGTAACAAAAATAAACGAAAGTACACGGAAATCATTTCCCTAAGTATATTCACTCAGTTCGGAAATGCCCTGGCCGCAACACCAAGGCATGGTTTGAAGAATCGTCATGGAATTAGTAACACAAATTCATCAAAGAAATAAGATCGGCGAATTCTCAAGTTCACATTGAAAAGAATTAAGATCAATTGAATTGAAAGAATGGAATCTGTAAATCTACACGATGTTCTGTTTCTACATGTTCTTCTTCATTGTACAGTTTTGCAATCAGTCCCCGTTTTGGTGACTACTTAAGTCGAGAAGAAACAGTCGGAGGAACACAATATGTAGAGATGCCCACAACCGCAATTCAGCAAGGCATCCGACGTCCTCTTTCCTAATGCGAGCTCTTTATTTCGGAAAACTACTTCTTCCTCCCTACGTACACCGCTGTGGTCCGCCAAAATTTGAAAAGAAAACACACCAAAGCTAAGACTCTGTGTCTATGTACAAGTTGTGTCTTCTTCCTCTCCTTTTGGTTGGGGCTGCATTTGTCGACAGACTAATTTCTCCAAAGCTTCCTTCATCCACCAATTTTGACATGCTTCTCTAGCTTCAGCGACTGTCATCTGCAGAATACGAAATGCATTCCAAAATTTAGAACTACTAATAAATCAATTCAGCCGACGTAACAAAATTTAGGAGAGCATACAATCAAGCAAAATGTATCGCAACTCCACGTACCCATTCACGCTTGCGGGAACTCTTCTCAGGCCAAAGGTCCAACTGCTGCTGGACAAGCAAAGGGAACATGTACCCCTCATGAATTGTGCCCTGGCTTTTGCTCTTGTAACGCCACATTCCCAATCTAGTCTGCAAGTACATCATCCGAACAGTCGATGAGTAAATGGATTCAATTCAACTCAATGAAATTAAACTAAACTGCTACAGAACAGGATTGCTCTATTGGTATTTTGCAGATACTTACTTCAAGATGGCCAGTCACGCCGGCTTCCTCTAGCGTCTCTCTTTTCGCCGCCTCTTCAATCGACTCATCCATTTCCCAACCTCCCTGTAATCAATCACATTGCGAATGCAGAAACGTTAATGACAATCGAAAAACGAAACCAACAAACAAAAACAAATGCTTTCTAGTTTCTGTGGTAAAATGGGACAAAAGTAGTACCTTTGGGAACAACATTCCTTTCCCCTTCTGTGAACTAATCACAAGAACTTCCAATTCCTCATCAGATGAAGATTTTTCGGTTTTCCGGTATCTGTATGGTATGCATCTGCAGAATTCCCAAATAAGCACAACAAAAATTAGATTACAAACATTAAAAAATCCCACATATGACAGCAATAATTCATTCATCTAATCTTAAAGACCGCAAC